>NC_059204.1:8387893-8600393 GCF_020615455.1 Coregonus clupeaformis | reverse complement strand
TCCCTCCCTCTGCTCTCCCTCCCTCCGCTCTCCCTCCCTCTGCTCTCCCTCCCTCTGCTCTCCCTCCCTCCGCTCTCCCTCCCTCTGCTCTCCCTCCCTCCGCTCTCCCTCCCTCCGCTCTCCCTCCCTCCGCTCTCCCTCCTCTCGCTCTCCCTCCCTTCCGCTCTCCCTCCCTCCGCTTTCCCTCCCTCCGCTCTCCCTCCATCCGCTCTCCCTCCTTCCGCTTCTCCCTCCCTCCGTCCCTCCGTCTCTCCTCCTCCGCTCTCCTCCCTCCGCTCTCCCTCCCTCCGCTCTCCCTCCCTCCGCTCTCCCTCCCTCCGCTCTCCCTCCCTCCGCTCTCCCTCCCTCTGCTCTCCCTCCCTCCGCTCTCCCTCCCTCTGCTGAGAAAAGAGGACACAGTCTTCCAGCTGATGGCGAAACTCAAGTTGCACTGCATTATTTCTGCCTAATACACCAATTCATGTTGTTACTCCGATGACCAGAGAAAGGGAAATATTCCTCGATATTAAAAAAGACACAAGCCGCTAATAATAACAACCCAAGCTTATCGGAACACGTTGCTGTACTCGTTTATTGTAGCTGCAGTGCTGGTTGTAGCGCGAGTGGAAGGAAGGAGAACATGCATTTTATGGCTTATAAAGGGGTTGAACAAAGTGTTGACAGTGCTGAGGAAGAATTTAAACATGAACTTAGTCATAAAAACAGCAGCTCTTTCCTGTATTCGTTGAGTATCTCTTTAGTCATGGTTTAATTTTTTGGGGGAAATCTCACAGTATCAACTTTGCTATGCGTTCGAGGCTTCTTTTAACGGTCTATGGCACGAGGATTCTCATTGGCCAGTGGTAGGCCTATAGGTGCACTTGATTTGCTCTCTGGGCCTGCCGGGTAGGCGGAGTTCTACCTTCAGATACATGAAATGGTCCAAAATGGGAACACTTTGCCTTCCCGGCACCAGGGCTGCTGAATCAAGTGCAACTACCGCCAACAGTGCGAAACGAAGAAAGAAAATAGGAACGCAAACGCATTATCGTTGGGTTTTTTACAAATATGTTTGGTGATCGACTAGGAATGCCTTGGAGATCGACCAGTCGATCGCGATCGACCGGTTGGTGACCACTGTCTTAAGTGTTTCGTCAACACTGGAACTCATTGAACAGGTGTTGTTATTTCCTGAGCTGTACTTCAGTGTTTCACCTCCACGCTTATCATGGAGCCTGGTGGTGTAGCCAAGGATGCTAGGGGGTGTGGGTATGTGTGTGAGGTAGAGAGAAATAGTAATACCATCTCTTTCTTTCTCTCTCTCTCTCCTTCTCTCTCTGTCTCCTTCTCTCTCTCTCTGCCTCTTTCTCTCTCTCTCTCTCTCTCTGCCTCTGTCTCCCTCTCTCTCTCTCCTTCTCTCTCTGTCTCCTTCTCTCTCTCTCTGCCTCACTCTCCTGCCTCTCTCTCGTCTCTCTCTCTGCCTCTCTCTCTCTGCCTTTCTCTCTCTCTCTCTCTCTCTCTCTGTCTCCTTCTCTCTCTCTCTCTCTCTCTCTCTGCCTCGCTCTCTCTCTGCCTCTCTCTCTCTCCGCTCTCTCCTCTCTATCTCTCTGCCTCTCTCCACTCTCTCTCCTCTCTCTCTCTGCCTCTCTCTCATCTCTCTCTCTGCCTCTCTCTCTCTCTCTGCCTCTGTCTCTCTCCTCTCTCTCCTCTCTCTTTGCCTCTGTCTCTCCTCTCTCTCCTTCTTTCTCTCCTTCTCTCCTCTCTCTCTGCCTCTGCCTCTCTCCTCTCTCTCCTTCTCTCTCTCTTCTCTCCCTCCTCTCTCTCCTTCTCTCTCCTCCTCTCACTCCACTCTCTCCTCTCTCTCATCTCTCTCCTATCTCTCTCTCTCCTCCTATCTCTCCGTCTCTCTCCTCCTCTCTCTCCTTCTCTCCTCTCTCTCCTTCTCTCTCTCCTCCTCTCTCTCCTTCTCTCCTCTCTTTCCTTCTCTCCTCCTATCTCCTCCTCTCTCCTCCTCTCTCCTCTCTCTCATTCTCTCTTCTCCTCTCTCTCCTTCTCTATCCAACTCTCTCCTCCTCTCTCGCCTCTCTCTCATTCTCTCTCTCCTACTCTCCTCCTCTCTCTCCTCTCTCTCCTTCTCGCTCTCTCCTTCTCTCCTCCTATCTCCTCCTCTCTCCTCCTCTCCTCTCTCTCATTCTCTCTCCTCCTCTCTCCTTCTCTATCCAACTCTCTCCTCCTCTCTCTCCTCTCTCATTCTCTCTCTCCTCTCTCTCCTTCTCTCTCTCTCCTCTCTCTCCTTCTCTCCTCCTCTCTCTCCTCTCTCTCCTTCTCTCTCCTCCTCTCTCTCCTCTCTCATTCTCTCTCTCCTCTCTCTCCTCCTCTCTCTCCTCTCTCTCCTCTCTCTCCTCTCTCTCTCTCTCTCCTTCTCTCTCTCCTCTCTCTCCTCCTCTCTCTCCTTCTTTACTCCTCTCTCCTCCTCTCTCTCCTCTCTCTCATTCTCTCTCCTCTATCCAACTATCTCCTCCTCTCTCCTTCTCTCTCTCTCCTTCTCTCTCTCCTCTCTCTCCTCTCTCTCCTCTCTCTCCTTCTCTCTCCTTCTCTCCTCCTCTCTCTCCTCATCTCTCTCCTTCTCCTCCTCTCTCTCCTTCTCTCTCTCCTCTCTCTCCTTCTCTCTCTCCTCTCTCTCCTCTCTCTCCTCCTCTCTCTCCTTCTTTCTCTCCTCTCTCTCCTTCTCTCCTCCTCTCTCTCCCTCTCTCTGTCTTCTCACTCCTTCTCTCCTTCGCTCTCTCCTTCTCTCTCATTTTCTCTCCCCTCTCTCCTCCTCTCTCTCCTCCTCTCTCGCCTCATCTCTCTCCTCATCTCTCTCCTTCTCTCTCTCCTCTCTCTCCTCTCTCCTCCTCTCTCTCCTTCTCTCGCTCCCCTCTCCCCTCTCTCTCCCTTTCTCTCTCCTCTCTCTCCTTCTCTCTCCTCCTCTCCAGCCCCACTATGATGTTGTTGTCCTGCTCACTATAGTCCTTGCTATTCTGGCCATCGTTTCAATCTTTGCTTTCCGGTACCGAAGCAAGTCCAACAGAACCTGGGTGAGTCAGTCAACAACACAAGTCTCAATACTGAAGCCTTTATCTCTGCAAAATACAGCCATCTTAAAGTGTTTTAGCGCAAGGCCTGTCCTCAAACTGTAGACCAAAACACAAAAAATAGTGGCCACTGAAACATACACCAGAAAACCCTCGAAAATCTCCCCGGAATTTGAACTTTGACACATCTCAGTCCATTCTGAGGTTCAGTTCTCTAACCTCCGTCCCACACGGCCTCATCCTCTATGACCACAGGACTCAGTCCACCAGCAGACGATGCGAGCCATCAGTCGTCTAGAGACGCGGACATACAGCTCTCAGGGCTGCGGGGGTTCACAGCGCCACCGTGGGGGCCGGGGGTCAAATAGCAGCTCCAACTCCAACCCCGTTTGTGCCATCTGTCTGGAGGAGTTCCTGGAGGGACAGGACCTGAGGATCGTCTCGTGTGCTCATGAGTTCCATAAGGAGTGTGTGGACCCCTGGCTGCTGCAACACCGTACCTGTCCCCTCTGCATGCACAACATCATGGGTAAGGACATGACATGACCACTACAGGAGCTCTACAATGGGCCTCAGAGGGGAAGCACACAAAAAAAAACACTCCTTTACCCACTCTTCTGCACAAGTGAATTATCCGGTAAAAATCCAGTTTTACACACTGTGTCTGTGAGTGTGTTGCCTGTCTGTCTCTGTGTGTGATTGTGTAGCACAGGAGGTTGGTGGCACCTTAATTTGGGAGGAGGGGCTCGTGGTAATGACTGGAGCGGAATGAGATCAAGTACAACAAACACATGGTTTGATGCCATTCCATCTGCTCCGTTCCAGACATTATTGTGAGCTGTCCTCCCCTCAGCAGCCTCCACTGATGTGTAGCCTGTCTGCCTGACTGTATTGTGTTCCAATGCTCCACAGGTTCAGAGCTGTCTCGTCAGCCACGGAGGAGCAGACTGCAGCAGACCCCCGAGCACAGCCAGGGTTTTCTGCACCCCCACCCCTACCCCCACGCCTTCCCACAGCACCAAATCCCCTTCTCCATGAGGCCTCACTACCCCCACGGCCCCTCCGGTCCCTACCCCTCCTTGGGCCACTATAGCGGCTCCCCGCCTCTGGACCCCCAGACCCTCCGCTTCCTCCCTAGCCGGCCCCTGGGCTCTGGCTGCGGATACCTCCACCCTGCAGAGGGCCCCGGAAGGCCCCACAGAGCCGGGGGCAGCTGCAGGACAGCAGGCCACCCTATGGGGTCCCACTACGGCCCCGGGCCCCGCCGCTCCTGCCACACCTACCGCTCCGGCTGCCCCGCCCAGCGCAGCGCCTCCAGTTCCAGGCTCCACCCCTCCTCTGATCCCCAGGCCCGCGCCTCCGCAGGTGGGGTCCACAGCCGGGGGGACGAGGGGGGCAGCTGCTCTGGGGGGAGCTACCGGACAGAGCGCAGTGGCTACCTGGCTGACGGGCCGGCCAGTGACTCCAGCTCTGGGCCCTGTCACGGCTCCTCCAGTGACTCGGTGCTCAACTGTACCGACGTGTCCCTGCAGGGTGTCTACGGCAGCTGGTCCACGTTCCGCAGCTCCCTGAGCAGTGACTATGACCCGTTAGTGTACTACGGGCCGGGGCCGGGGCCGGGGCGGACAGGCCACAGGGACAGCATGGAGGCAGGGGTCCAGAGACCCAAGTCCCTGGACTCAGTGATGAACAGAGACAGAGGAGGAAGAGGAGGAGGAGGGTGCTCTGAGGAGCAACAGCAGGCTGTGTTTAGCCACGTCCACTACCACCGCCACCGCCACCACCACTACCGAGAGGATGGGGAGCGGGAGCATGCCCAGGGACAGGGCCAGGGGCCAGGCATGGGGTCAGACGAGGAGCTGGGGGCTGCTGCTGCTGCTATTGGCCCTGTGTCAGGTTCTCCCCCGGCTCTGGACAAAGATTACCCAGTGTGCCCTCTGAAAGACAGCCCCTGTCAGTGTCCTAAGGCAGACCACACAGACTGTAGAGGGGCCCATGGCCACGGGACCGAGGGTCAGGACCATGAGTTCAGTCCCCCCTCAGGCCCCCCTCCCGTCCTGGTACCTCCAGCCCCCTTACCACCCCCACCCCCCTGCTGCCACCAGGGCCAGAGCCACGGAGGCCACCCCCACCAGAGGGCAGGCCGGCTGGGCGGCTGCGTGCTCGACGGCCCCTCAGTGCGTTTCCACCAGAGCCTGGACCTGCAGGACGACTGTAGCATTCACATCCACTACGGCCAGGGCTACTGCTGCCCCCCGCCCGACCTGCCCCCCGGTCTGCTCCCCATGCCTGTGCCCCTCATCCTGGACTCTGGAGGAATGGGGCCCCTGGGGGGCTTAGAGGACTGGCCCTGCTGTGGAGGGCCCCACCATGTGGTGTGGCAGAAGCGGGTGCAGCAGGCCCACTCTGAGCCCCAGCTGCTGGGGCCCGGGCTGGGGGCCCCTATGGACAGAACACCGCCCCCATGCAGCAGGCGTCACCACGGTCACCAAAGCCCAGCGCACGACCGCAACACAGACTTTTGTTTATACTGTCAAACATTACACAACAATCAGGGTGGGTGTTCAATCCTTAACTTTTCTTATAGCTACATGTGATGTGAACAACTGCTCTCTTGTTCATAGTTTCCCCATAGGCATGGTATTCTCTAAGGTAAATATTTTATGGCTCTAGCGCAATTGGTCTTTCCATGCTTCTTCGCATCCTATCTCCTCACCTCAATTCACCTCAATCTAATTTGTAGGGAAGTTGAATGAATTGCATTTTGGGAAAGAAGGCGAGGCGAGACGAATTGAGAAAGAGCCCCATGGTTGTGTCATGTCTGTCGGTGTGTTGGAGGTAAATAAACCTGTCGTCTTTTTCTCCACATCCAGGATCAGAGGAGGAGTCCGGCGTGTGAGGACTCGCTTAGGCGCATCCCCAACGTCACGCTGCTACGTACACAGGAGCCGGAACGGACAAATCGGCGGCCATCTTTCTCAAGTCTTCCAAATAATTCCACATGAAATAGCTGCATTCAGACTACGTTTCCCAGAATCCCCCAGTCAGTGCTCAGAGTTCCGTCTGTCCAAAAAATATAAAAATGAGTCTATGAGATTATGATTGTTTTGAACATTTATTTATTTTGACCATCAATTCAAACAATAAGCACAAGTCATGTATGGACCTCAAATTGCTCTAATTCATTGTTGAATTCCAGTATGTCAATGTGTTTGATTTGGAGTTTTGTTGTTGCCAAGTGGTTATGTGTTTCAAGATGGAGACTGACTGGGAATGTTTTTATTTAGTTTTTCGTCTAGTTTTTTTATTTTGTTTTGTAAATTACAGGAAGAACTCAATACCAACAAGTTGCCTTAGTGACCACAAGGAATGATCACTGCTCAGGGCTTGAGTCTCGATTCACATCACGAAACTCTCCTACTGTCTCCCTCAGTAGAAATCACATGCACATATTGGATATCTAATTCCCTTGAGTGGTTGATTGAGTACTTAATCGATTATACTATGAGGTACTACTCAGTAATACTTGATTTTCCCCTCACATCCTTAATGTCCTTAAACTCCTTCATTTGTGTAGATACAATATGTAGACAACCATTGGATCATGTATTACCCCCATACATGCTCAGTTGGAGGTTTCTTGCTCTTTCCAGCCTAACTCAAATCAGATTCAGAAATGTTTCCCGTCGGCGTGGGTTTCGCAAAGGTACTCAGAGTTACAGAAAAGAGCCAAGAAGCTTATCATTGAAGGAAAACAGTTATTTTCTTAGCTGGCCCTACAAGCAGTGAGCATCCTGAGAGGTCATCCTGAGAGGTCATTAGGGGCTAGCATGGGGACTTGTGTTGGTTTATTCAATAACGGCAGCTGTTTTCATCACATTTTGTTTGTTTTGTGGTTCGGTAAAAAAAGAACATCTGTAATTTTGTTTTTCATCGTTAAAAGACTGTACGATGTTATTATTACAAGCTATTTTAGTTTTACTCATGTAATTTCTCATGTTGCCAGTGGTTACGTAGTATGTTTGACCTGATTGCTGATTTGGTGGCCAGTGAAGGGGGGAGGGGCCCTCCAGACAGACCTGGGTTCAAACTGTATTTGACATATTTCAAATACTGAAGCTGTGCTTGATTCAGCTTGCCTGGCTCCAATGTAATAGTCCCAAAAGAAAAACCCTGCCCATCAGGCTAAAGTATGCAAATGCTCAAAAGTATGTGAAATATTTACAGTTATATTTGAACCCATGTAGGTCTGCCTCCAGAACAGCAGTGTGAGTGGAGCTTCGCTCGGCTCAGCAAGGACATGTGCCATGTCGTCTGCTCTTCACCCCTGACCCCTGACCTTTAACCCCATGACCTATTACACAACCCTATCAATGTTCACCAGCAAGGATATTCTCTCCTTTCCATTTCTCATCTATCAGCTGCTGTAGCTCACCAAGGGTGCCCTTATCTTGACCATTGTAGCAAAATATTATATACATAATTACTATGTAATAACTGGAGGAAAGCCATGATAATTCATAATTCATTCAACTTTGGGAACATACATTTTTCACAACCAAACATTGACCAAACAAACCTGTGGCCTTAAATAGAAGCCTGGTGTCGCTCGGTCAGTCAAGCCCTTTCCCTGAATGTCTCACTGGGATCCAACATCCCAGGAGATTAGAAACACCAGAGCAAAGAAAAATCATATTAAATGTGCGTAGTTAAATATATCCCCCAATATATATTTAGTGCTTACTGTATATGGAGGCTCAGTGGACATGTGAAAGGAGACTGCATTGCATCCGAGACAGACGGTAAACATTGAATTGAATAAACCTATTGATCCCCAGAGTATTTTCTAAATAGTTGGAAGCACTTAAAACAACCTTTAAATGTCCTGTGGCTGATCTACGGTAGTAACACTCTGAACCAGTTATGAAATGATTCATTCTCTACCTCCTATTGATCGGTTGAACTTTATTATTATCTGAGATCATCAAATAACCGAATACATTAAAGCTTGTGTTATTTTACCAAAGAAACCCCTTTTGGATGCCTTCTATTTCACCTCCATCAATCTAAACCCAATTAGCTGTGTTTTGCCTAACAAGAAAAATACGAAAAATGGTATCGCATGCAGCCAAAATCCCGGACAATCATAGATTACAGCCCCAATATTTACCGATACCTCATTTTCTAATGTTTTTTGCAGACAGCTTCTCTAGCTAATACTTCAGGTTGTGTCTGTTATATATTTGTGTAGAGAACGGTCCCCTATAGCCTGGTTAAACCAGACCAAACACTGCTCCCACAAATGTTTCCCTTTAAAACAACAGTAAAACATTGTGAAATCTTTCTGCATTCCTGGCTACAGTCCCCTAGTCTGAGCTGAAAATGACTCAATCACAACCAACCAGCACTTTGGCTTCTAAACTATTTAAAAAAAAAATAGATTTAACAGGAAAAACTCAATGAAAAGTAAACAAAGCATTATAACTACGCCAATGACCAGTACAAGGAAATATAACACTTAAAAATCTATGAAACATCCCTGAAACATTTTGGGGGCGATTTTATTAGCCATTTCAGGGTCATTTTCTCTTCGTGTTCATTGTTTTGTTTTTCGAATGCATAATGAGCTGAAACTGCCTTTTTTCTAGTAGAACACAATCCCTATAGAAACGGAAGGGATCTATCAGTATATTTTGGATACTTTGAGTATAAAAAGAGAAAGACAAAAACAGAAATGAAATAAAGTGTTGTATTTTATATATAATAGAACATTTCAATATGGTGATATGTCACTAATATATTTATTTACTAATATATTTATCCATTTTTGTCCAGGTTTTGAAAAATAAGACATGCTTTCTGTATAGAAACGATATCTATATGAAACTATGTGCCACAACAGATGTATCAACCTGGCTTCATTCCAATTATATGCAAATAAATTATTTTGAAATAAAAACCTCTGGTGCTGTATATGCTCTAAATTGTATTTTAAATTAACCTTTTTTTTTTTTTTTTGTATTTATCTGACAAATCCCATTGTAAAACTAGGTCATTCAATTAATGTACATTTTCAGTCAAATATCATTTGTATCAGAATTATCATCATGTTGTCACTGGCGAGACATATGCTGGCTCTTACCTTACAAAGGTAAAAGATGGAAAGCTGGTGCATGTTATCGCAGTGATCGTAGAACAGGGAAATTTCACAGATTTGTTTTGTAATTGCTTTCAACATCTTGTCCCATACATTTATCAAAATAGGTGCTAAATCTCCGTTCTAAATATCTTTAAGCAAAGCCATACAACATTGAACATTTCAGTACAACACATTAACTTGGCTTCATTGGTGCAGCCATACAACAATGGTGTGATATTAGTTATAAACGGTGAGGTTGCCCCTGGCATCCTGGTCCTTCTCAATGGCCTCGAACAGAGACTTGAAGTTTCCTGCCCCGAAGCCCTGTGGTGAGATAAAAAAGCAGGGGTCCATCTCAGTCAATCAATCAAATGTATTTATTAAAGCTCTGTTTTTTTACATTAGCTCGGAGATCTTATTCCCGCCTCATTCTGTGTTATTTGTAATGGCTGAAGGGATGAACTCACTGACAGCTTTTGGTTATTGTAAAGGATGAAGGTCTGTGATTCGGCTTTAATGTCTTTGGTGTTGACTTCCTGAGACCGAGGCTAAACACTTAAACACCGCCCCCCCAGAGATTTATGTTCAAACGCCAGCTCGTCTCAGAACGGTACATTTAATTTATGATCTCCAAGAAAATCATGTCGATATCTTTAAAGTGTAATAAAAAAGACAAAGACGGTAAAGACCAAGAAAGTGTTGGTGGTTTCTCCCACAGTTCCTTTGGTGGTAGTGTAGCTAAATGTTTTGAGTTTCAGGCATAACCAATCCTGTCCACATCACTAGACTGTGAAACGCCAACGCCTTGATGGAGCCTGTTCTAACAGGTAGTGAGTCGGGGGGGCTTGGTTAGAAACCAAACAAAGTGCCACAGGGTGAAACCCAATCCACAACTCTAGCTCAGTTCCAGCTCTCTCTCTGCTACAGTTGGTCTTTAATCTGCATCTGTGATAGATTGACTGATCCTTTATAGCTGTGTTGTGTTTGTGCCCTGGGTGGGAGCCGTAAACAGGTGTTAAAACGCGCGCACATGTACACACGTGTTGCCGGTTTTATAGACTTACAATCCCCCTATAAAGGGCTAGTATTAGATACGTATACAAGTGAAACCGGGCCACTTTTATAGGTAGTTTTAAATCTGGCATCTGTGGTTTTTTAAATGAAAAGTATTTGGGGATCCCTCATAATCAGAGGAAAAGCTAATTGACCTCTGGTCTCCAAATATCTGATATACTTACAAAGTGGTTGTGACGCTGAATGACTTCCAGAAAAAGGGTTGGTCGGTCCTGCACAGGTTTGGTGAAGATTTGAAGCAGGTAGCCCTTGTCATCGAAGTCGACTAAGATTTTCAGTTCCTTGACTCAGCCAAGACAGACAGAGATAATTAATAAGGAGATCAGGACACTGAGCAAAAAAGTATCAGCTCTGATTTAGATCACACACGGGCTCTTCCTCAAGTTGTCTGTCCTCGATACCTTGCGGCCTGCTTCTTAAAACGAGGAGAAGGTCAGAGGGGTAGGAACCAAGGACTTTTGAGAAGGAAGCGAGAAGAGAGGATGTGAGGAATCGAATGAAAAGACGAATTGAGAAAGAGCCCCCCAGTACGTGATTAAAGACATGACGCTCTATTCACCTGTAGCCTCTTGAGGTCCTCCTTCACCTTGATCTTGGATGTCTTGAGGTTCTTCCTCAGGCTCTCATAGTAAGCGTCAGGGGCCGCCAGGAAGTCCATCCCCCGGGCTCGGAGGTTCACGATCTGTTTAAAGACGGGGTTCAATTATCTTAAGCCTGTCACTACATGCTTAGCTCAAGAGAAGACGAAATGGATGAAGCTGATGGGTTCTGCAGTATTTCCAATGCCTTGCCTTTCCCTGAGACATAGCTGTATGGAGTATACAGCCTTGCCTGTGCTTACTTAGAATGTCTCCGTTAAAGCAATGGATCTGTATGGATTGTAAATATTCAACTGATATACAGGGCCTTTAGAAAGTATTCACACCCCTTGACTTTTTCCACATTGTGTTGTGTTACAGCCTGCATTTAAAATTGATTATATTGAGATTGTTGGGTAACACACAATAACCCATAATGTCAAAGTGGAATTATTTTTTAAAAATGTTTACAAATTAATACAAAATAAAAAGTTGAAATGTCTTGAGTCAATAAGTATTCAACCCCTTTATGGCAAGCCTAAATAAGTTCAGGAGTAAACATGTGTTTAACAAGTCACATAATAAGTTGCATGTAACAACAAAATGTGGAATAAGGGGTATGAATACTTTCTGAAGGCACAGTAACATTGTATTTCTTTCCTCTTCAGAAAATATGTGATTGACTTACGGCTTGAATGATGTCTGATGTGTTCAGGGCGATGTGCTGGACACCAGGCCCTCCATTGTAGTCGCAATACTCCTGTTGAAATCAAGTTAAATCAAGTTAAAATACTCACACACACTCATACACCACAGGCGGAGAGTTAGAGCTGGTGCACAAAATCTAATATAAAGGAAGTCTCGAGGATTTGCTCGCCTGAGGTAGAATATCTCATGATAAGCTGTAGACCACACTATTTACCAAGAGAGGTTTCATCTATATTTTTCGTAGCCGTCTATTTACCACCACAAACTGATGCTGGCACTAAGACTCAACACCATAGCGTCATTCAAGCTCATCACTAAACTAAGGACCCTGGGATTAAACAGCTCCCTCTGCAACTGGATCCTAGATTTACTGTCAGGCCGCCCCCAGGTGGTAAGGGTAGGCAACAACACATTTGACCCTCAACACCGTGGGGCCCCTCAGGGGTGTGTGCTTAGTCCCCTCCTGTACTCCCTGTTCACCCACGACTGCGTGGCCAAGCACGACTCCAACACCATCATTACGTTTGCCGACGACAACGGTGGTAGGTCTGATCACCGACGATGATGAGACAGCCTATAAGGAGGAGGTCAGAGACCTGGCAGTGTGGTACCAGGACAACAACCTCTCCCTCAGCATCAGCAAGACAAAGGAGCTGATCGTGGACAACAGGAAATGGAGGGCCGAGCACGCCCCCATCCACATTGACAGGGCTGAAGTGGAGCAGGTCGAGAGCTTCAAGTTCCTCTGTGTCCACATCACTAATGAATGATCATGGTCCACACACACCAACACAGTCGTGAAGAGGGCACGACAACGCCTCTTCCCCCCCAGGAGGCTGAAAAGATTCAGCATGGGCCCTCAGATCCTCAAAACGTTATACAGCTGCACCATTGAGAGCATCTTGACTGACTGCATCCCCTGCTTAGTATGGCAACTGCTTGGCATCCGACCGCAAGGCGCTACAGGGGGTGCTGCGGACAGCCCAGTACATCACTGGGGCCGAGCTCCCTGCCATCCAGGACCTCTATACCAGGCGGTGTCAGAGGAATGTCTGAAAAATTGCCAAAGACTCCAGCCACCCAAGTCATAGACTGTTCCAAAAGGTACCGGAGCGTCCGCCTCAAACCTCAAGCCACCAGACTGCTAAATAGTCAATTAATGGTACCCAAACTATCTGCACTGACTCTATCTTGGACTGACCCTACACACACACTCACTAGACTATATATACTGTACACACATTACACTGACACTCCCCACACAAAACCAACACACAATCACATACGCTTCATACGCCCAAACACACGTAACACACACAAGCAGACCAACACAACACAAACACACCTACATATACATCACACACACACACACACACACACACACACACACACACACACACACACACACACACACACACACACACACACACACACACACACTTTTACACTCATCATATGCTGCTGCTACTCTGTTCTTCATTTCACTCTTATTATTATCTATCCTGATGCCTAGTCACTTTACCCTGCCTTCATGTACATATATCTACCTCAAATACCTTATTATTATCTATCCTGATGCCTAGTCACTTTACCCTGCCTTCATGTACATATCTACCTCAAATACCTTATTATTATCTATCCTGATGCCTAGTCACTTTACCCTGCCTTCATGTACATATCTACCTCAAATACCTCATATCTTTGCACATTGATTTGGTGGTACTCCCTGTATATAGCTGCACATTGATCTGGTACTGGTACTCCCTGTATATAGCTCCACATTGATCTGGTACTGGTACTCCCTGTATATAGCTCCATATTGATCTGGTACTGGTACTTCCTGTATATAGCTCCATATTGATCTGGTACTGGTACTCCCTGTATATAGCTCCACATTGATCTGGTACTGGTACTTCCTGTATATAGCTCCATATTGATCTGGTACTGGTACTTCCTGTATATAGCTCCACATTGGTCTGGTACTGGTACTTCCTGTATATAGCTCCATATTGATCTGGTACTGGTACTTCCTGTATATAGCTCCATATTGATCTGGTACTGGTACTCCCTGTATATAGCTCCACATTGATCTGGTACTGGTACTTCCTGTATATAGCTCCACATTGATCTGGTACTGGACTTCCTGTATATAGCTCCACATTGATCTGGTACTGGTACTTCCTGTATATAGCTCCACATTGATCCTGGTACTTCCTGTATATAGCTCCACATTGATCTGGACTGGTACTTCCTGTATATAGCTCCACATTGATCTGGTACTGGTACTTCCTGTATATAGCTCCACATTGATCTGGTACTTCCTGTATATAGCTCCACATTGATCTGGTACTGGTACTTCCTGTATATAGCTCCACATTGATCTGGTACTTCCTGTATATAGCTCCACATTGATCTGGTACTTCCTGTATATAGCTCCACATTGATCTGGTACTGGTACTTCCTGTATATAGCTCCACATTGATCTGGTACTTCCTGTATATAGCTCCACATTGATCGGCTGGTACTTCCTGTATATAGCTCCACATTGATGGCTGGTACTTCCTGTATATAGCTCCACATTGATCTGGTACTTCCTGTATATAGCTCCACATTGATCTGGTACTGGTACTTCCTGTATATAGCTCCACATTGATCTGGTACTTCCTGTATATAGCTCCACATTGATCTGGTACTTCCTGTATATAGCTCCACATTGATCTGGTACTGGTACTCCCTGTATATAGCTCCACATTGATCTGGTACTTCCTGTATATAGCTCCACATTGATCTGGTACTGGTACTTCCTGTATATAGCTCCACATTGATCTGGTACTGGTACTTCCTGTATATAGCTCCATATTGATCTGGTACTGGTACTTCCTGTATATAGCTCCACATTGATTTGGACTCCCTCTATATAGCTGCATTCTTGTGTATTTTATAATTAAAAATCCATTACACTAACTTATACCCTAGCTTCTCACCCGCACGTCCAGTTCCTTATATAATTCAGTGTTCCCATATCACACTAAATTTCCCTTTCCTCTCCTGTAATTTCGCTATCATTGATTCATAAGATGCGGTCTCCACCATGAGTTTGTTGATTTCGGACTATCTGCGCTCTCTTCCAGTTACGTAGTATGAGTCTAGCCGCAGTAAGAAAACCCACTGAGGCAAGACCACACTCTTCTTTGCTAATACCTGGTGGTAAAATAGATATATCCCCTAATAAGCAGAGCAGTGGGGACTCTGGGATAGGCTGTCCCACCCATTCTTCAAGCTTATTAAGAACCTCCTTCCAGAAAGGGAGCACCATGTGACATTCCCATATAGCATGCAAAAAGGTACCTACTTCACCCTTGCATTTCCAGCATAAATTATTTAGCAATAAACCCATTTTATGTAATCTAGTTGGGGTGCAGTAATATCTATGAACAATCTTATAATGTGTAGATTTACCCCTTGTTTCCCTGGTACACCTCCCTACATTGGAAACAATATTTTTCCATACATCCACAATGTCACAATTAAGATCCCTCTGCCAAATCAACCTTAAATTCTCACAGTTTCCATATTGTGCATATGAGACTCTTTTATAAAAACACTGAAGGGGAGTGTGATATTTCTGGTAACATGAAATATTGTTGTAACAAGTTTTCATCTCTCTGGAGGTTAATACTCATAAGAGACCCCATGCAGCTCCTTAGTTGTAAGTATTTCCAGAGATCTCCCTTATCTGGATAATTAAATGTCTCCTTCAGGTCCTGATAGGACATAAGCACTCCTTTCTCATATAGATCCCCTAGTGCATGCAGGCCTTGTCGAAGCCATACCTCCCAGATAAATGAATGTTTTCCTACGTAAACTGATGGGTTGTGCCATATGGAAGAATATTTTTGTTTATACTGGGAAATTCCAAGTATTTTATGAATCTTAACCAATACCTCTCGGGAATGTTGTAGGATTGGGTTAGCCTCTTCAGTTGGCGGTCTCTGAATATAATTTTTTGTGATAAGGCCTCAATAAGCTTAAACGGGGCCGTGATCGACCTCTCAATCTGAGTCCATCCCAAATGGGAATCATAATTGCCCAAGTGTCTGGCCAATTTGGCTACTTCAAATGTTATGTTGTATAGTTCTACATTGGGTACTGCTAGTCCTCCTCTATCCCTTGGAGCATATAACTTGTTCACATTTATTCTGGGGGTTTTCCCATCCCAAAAATAATCCTTAATCATTTGATTGTACTGCTTAAATAGTAAGGGAGAAATGGTCACAGGGAGCATCATGGACACAATTTAAATGTGGTGCCACAACCATTTTAACAGTATTTATTTTGACCCATAAAGTAAGATAAAGCAACCTATATTTATCAAGATTATTCTTTTTTTTGTAGTAGTAGTGGCATCATATTCATTTGCATGATATTCTGTAGTTCGTTACTCAGTCTTATACCCAGGTATATCATCCCTGATGGCACCCATTTTAACTGTAATGAAGTAATTGCAACAGGAGGACAGGCCTCTGACTTCTGCCAATTAATCTTATAACCAGATATCTGTGAGAACATGTCAATTGTGTTAAAAACCAACGGGATTGATGTGACCTGTTCCCTAATAAGTAACAATATGTCGTCAGCGTATAAAAACAGCTTATGCTCTCTGGCACCTCCCATCACTCCTTTGATTCCTGAATCAGCTCTGGTTGCTGCTGCCAAGGGCTCCATAAATAGAGTAAAGAGGAGAGGTGAGAGAGGACTTCCCTGCTGGGTTCAACCTCGACAAATTAAAAAAGGAAGAGATCATACCATTTGTGAGGATTGCTGCTCTTGGATTGGAGTATAATACCTTAACTCACTTGATAAATCCAGGGGCCAAAGCCAAACTTTTCAAGGGTATATGTCAAAAAAGAACCCCACTCCAACCTATCGAATGCCTTCTCCGCTTCTAGGGAAAGGGGCTGCCACTTCAGTACGTCTTCTATGAACCCATTTCAAATCAGATCAATTAAAATAAATACAGTACTTTTAATTTATTAATCTATTAACATTCAACCTTATGTTACCTTCCTATTTTCCTTTCAGGCCGTTGGTTCCATCTACTTAATTAACCGCAATCTTTGCTTAGGGGTCGTTTTTTGACCAGGCAACTGAGTAGCCAACCGGCTAAACCTCCAGTGACAAAAATAGCATTGTAGCTATACAGTCTGAAATAGTGGTACTGTAGCTATTAGTCTGCCGAATTGTCTTTGAGATAGTGTGCCACATAAACACTGTCCCATATAGGACTCACCCGCCAATATGACTTCGCCATCCATGCCCTGATTTCTGGTCCTCTTGAGTTTTTCTTGAGGAATTCCATCGCCTTGCGATAGTCATTGGCGCTCTGTCTCTCCCCCTTCCATGTAAAGCGTAGCACAGCTGGGTAGGCGAGTGTGAAACGTACATCCAACTCATGCAGCCTCTTCCTTGTTGCGGTAAAAAAGCCTCCTTTTATCCACCAGCTCCTTGGTCATATCGGGAAAGAACGATATCTTGCAGCCTGTGAAAATCCTCATACAGTTTGGCATTCTCGGCTTTCTTGATCAGTTGGTTGTCCTCCAGTGTTGATATCCGACCCGCTGTCTCATCTAGCCTCTGTAATATGACTGATACATCTTCTTGCATATCCATCTGAGATTTCTTGACCTGAGAGACATCCGATTCAAGAGATTCAAGAATGGTGCTGACTCTACCCATTTCTTCCATGGCCTTCTGTAGGGATGATTGCAAGGCCGACAACGAGCTGGGTTCTATGTTCTGCCGTTTCAACGTCACGCTTGCTGAAGCGCTAGCAACAGAGCTAGCCCTGTTAGCCGCTGCGCTAGCGATCGTGCTACGTGTATGCGTTGAAGCTGAATTCAACGCATACATTGTTGAAAAACTTTGATAAAACAAATAAAAGTAAATTACCCCTCAAAAAACAATTATACTAAATTCTATCGAACTTTGTGGAAATTTGGGAGCGTTTTATGGCTCCTTTCAGACAACCACCCTCCTTCGCAGCATCACGACTCCTACTTTTCTATTATTTATATTTTTTCTCTCTGAATTGTTGGGAAGGGCCGTAAGTAAGCTGTTGGTCTACACCTGTTGTTTACTAAGCATGTGACAAATAAAATTGGATTTGATTTGATTTAGTTGAGACCTAATCAAGGGACAGGCTCATAGTAATTGCTGGAACAGAATCAATGGAATGGTATGAAACACTTAAAACACGTGGTTTCCATGGTTTCCATGGTGTTTGATACCACTCCATTTACTCCATTCCAGCCATTATTATGAGCCGTCCTCCCCTCAGCAGCCTCCTGTGACACACACACACGCACACACACACACACACACAGAGGTTAAAGGTCAGGGGTCAGACCTGGATTTGCGACTTCTTCTTGCCAGGGGCAGGTTCGTTGATTGGCATCTTGATGGTCTCCTCATAGTTGGTCACTACGATGGACCTCAGGGCGCTGTACTGCGTGTGGATCTGTTTGTCATCTATCGACCAGAACCGGTGGAACATCAAGCAGTTCTGATACCTGGAGACAGTGGATGGTGAGTGTGGTTCATTAACTATCAGTGTATCTCTCAACCTATGGGTCTCAATAGCCTTAACACACAGGATAGGGTTAGGGTCATCGTGTTCGCGAGAGTCTCATCTTTCCACAGAGTGGTTATATGAGTTTTTTTTAGGCCAAGCCATTTGGACGCTACAGATGTTTTCGTGAGAAGACCGATTTTCGGGATGTCTCATGGTCTGACAAACACCGCTGTGGCTCGGCCACCTTCCATCGCAGATGCGGAGGGGCTGATGCCGTGAATTGAGACGCAGCCCAGGCAAAAAACAGATATCTCTAGCTTAAACTGACAGATTTTGATGGGGATTTAAAAAAATATGTTTCTTACATTGACGCACGGGTGCGTCATAGACTCTTAAGGATTTAAATGTCTTCCTCTTCCTTATCTTGACTGCTTTTATTTTCTCACATAAGAGTAAACCTAACCCCAGTGCTTCCTGTGCTGGATTTCTGTGAACCTGCAGCGTGTTTATGAAAGGCACAGCGGCCCTAGACGTTTCTCTTCCCCCTTTCTCCTCTGTCTCGATGCGCTGCCAGCTGTGTATGTGCGAGCACAGCGGCCCTAGACGTTTCTCTTCCCCCTTTCTCCTCTGTCTCGATGCGCTGCCAGCTGTGTATGTGCGAGCACAGCGGCCCTAGACGTTTCTCTTCCCCCGTTCTCCTCTGTCTCGATGCGCTGCCAGCTGTGTATGTGCGAGCACAGCGGCCCTAGACGTTTCTCTTCCCCCGTTCTCCTCTGTCTCGATGCGCTGCCAGCTGTGTATGTGCGACCTGTAGGGAACCTCACCAGTCTGACACGGGCACCATTGCATCGTCTGGCTGGTTTCCCACAATGTGATCGATGAAGTTCAGAAGCCCTGGCGGCCTGGAGAGAGATAGTTGGGGTGAGTATGTCTTACTGTGACTGTTGCGTACGAGATCTGGCTGAGCTGTCAAAAGCATACAAAAAACAACCAGTGACTTGAGGCTATACAACTGTTACCGGTTTGTGTTGAATTATGATGAGAGAAAATTGAAACACTGCTTTTAGAAATCATCATGTGTGATTGAAACTCACAGTGTGGGTAGCAGGCAGTCCTTTACCATAGGTGTGTTGTATCCGGGCAGAAACAAACCTTTGTAGGGTCCCATGTACTCAATGAGAGTGTGTGTTGTATCCCCATACTAGGGGAAGATGGGTAAGGCAAGCTGTTCATTATGAATTACAGTACCTCAACTGCATCAGGTCAAACGTATTTACAGTATGTGACAGAGAGAGACTAGGTTGAAGAGAGAGAGAGAGAGAGAGAGAGAGAGAGAGAGAGAGAGAGAGAGAGAGAGAGAGAGAGAGAGAGAGAGAGAGAGAGAGAGAGAGAGAGAGAGAGAGAGAGAGAGAGAGAGAGAGAGAGAGAGAGAGAGAGAGAGAGAGAGAGAGAGAGAGAGAACTCACCGTCTGAATGACAGCGTACTTGACTTTGCCGTGGCTATCTTGGTCAATCCAAGGCTCCTTGACCACCACCGCCCCTCGCTCTTTAGCTTTCTGCAAACAGTTCAGAACTCAGTTACAGGACAAATACCCAGGACACGTTACCAAGAAAGCACCTAACTTGTTATCACTCCACCACACAGATCCAGACACTTTGACTAGACACACTGCAGCTGCTTTCCCCTTTTGGTTATAGGTAGAAATACCTCTTTGTTAAATTATCAGCTTTCCCTTGGGGAATTGGACCCAGAGCAGAGTTCATTCAAACCCTCTGTTTAACCTAGAAGAGGGACAGACAGGGTACCAGGTTCATCTGTGGCATTCAGTCCTGCCCAGCGGTTAAAAGCGTTGGGCCAGTAACCGAAAGGTCACCCTTCACCCTCTACCCTCTACCCTCCACCCTCCACCCTCCACCCTCCACCCTCCACCCTTCACCCTCCACCCTCCACCCTCCACCCTCCACCCTCTACCCTCCACCCTCTACCCTCCACCCTCCACCCTCCACCCTCCACCCTCCACCCTCCACCCTCCACCTCCACCCTCTACCCACCACCCTCCACCCTCTACCCACCACCCACCACCCTCCACCCTCTACCCTCCACCCTCCACCCTCCACCCTCTACCCTCCACCCTCCACCCTCCACCCTCCACCCTCCACCCTCCACCCTCCACCCTCCACCCTCTACCCTCCACCCTCCACCCTCCACCCTCCACCCTCTACCCTCCACCCTCCACCCTCCACCCTCCACCCTCCACCCTCCACCCTCCACCCTCCACCTCCACCCTCTACCCACCACCCTCTACCCACCACCCTCCACCCTCCACCCTCCACCCTCCACCCTCCACCCTCCACCCTCCACCCTCCACCCTCCACCCTCCACCCTCCACCCTCCACCCTCTACCCACCACCCTCCACCCTCCACCCTCTACCCACCACCCTCTACCCTCCACCCTCCACCCTCCACCCTCCACCCTCTACCCACCACCCTCCACCCTCCACCCTCCACCCCTACACCACCACCCTCCACCCTCTACCCACCACCCTCTACCCTCTACCCTACTACCCTCCACCCACCACCCTCCACCCTCTACCCTCCACCCTCCACCCTCTACCCTCCACCCTCTACCCTCTACCCTCTACCCTCTACCCTCCACCCACCACCCACCACCCTCCACCCACCACCCTCTACCTCACCCTCTACCCCACCACCCTCTACCCTCCACCCTCACCCCACCACCCACCACCCCTAACCCCACCACCTCACCCTCCACCCTCCACCCTCTACCCCACCACCCTCCACCCACCACCCTCTACCCTCTACCCCACCACCCCACCTCCACCCTCCATCCACCCTCTACCCCACCACCCACCACCCTCACCCCACCCTCTACCCCACCACCCTCCACCCTCCACCCACCACCCTCCACCCACCACCCTCTACCCTCCACCCTCTACCCACCACCCTCCACTCTACCCACCATTTTTTTACATTTCCATTTTAGTCATTTAGCAGACGCTCTTATCCAGAGCGACTTACAGTTAGTGAGTGCATACATATTTCATACTTACTTACTTATACATTTAATGAAAAGAATGGGATGAACTCCATGGCAAGTAGATTATAACCAGGACTGGTTTCATTTTCTTTGAGTTATATTAGAATAGTGTGTTGTTTACTTTGTTTTTGAGGACTGAGATTAGCCTCTACCCACCACCCTTGAAACTAACAGATAAAAGGTTGAATAAGGTTACTTTAGGTCTTCAAGTACTTTTTTACTTACCTTGATTAAGAATTCAAGGTCCTCCACTTGGAAAGCAATGTCTTTGACCCCATCCCCATGCTTCATCAAGTGTTCTCCCATTTCTGAGAGAAAATAAAACTATTTTGAAACATAAACTTATATGACTGACTGGTGGTCTCTATATCAGAAATGTAGCCTTTTAAAGATGTCGACTTTGAGAAGAAAACCTGCCTTCATTTCCTGGATTCAGAGCAGATTCGAAGACAAAAAATATCTGTGTGAGGAATAAAGAACAACCTGGTCAATACTTCATCTGATGAAGGTGTTAAAGTCAGTCAAGGTTGGAGTGTTAAAAGCTCGAGACCAACCATGGGCCAGTTTCCCAGACACAGCCTTGCCTAGTCATGGACTAAGAAGACTTTCAATGGATATTTATTTTTAGTCTAGGATTAGGCTTAATATGGGTCAGAGAAACCGGCTCTATGTGTCCAGAAGTGGGTATGAGATGGCGTGTGCTACCTTATCCTGTTTGATGACATGAGACACCACCTCTCGGCTGCCGGTCTCCAGACCCTTGTAGGCCACTGGCTCAAAGCCCATCTTGTCACAGTAGAACACAGCCGCCTGCACAGAGAATACATAAGGATTTCATAACACATTAATAACCCATACATAACACATTCATAACCCATACATAACACATTAATAACCCATACATAACACATTCATAACCCATACATAACACATTCATAACCCATACATAACACATTCATAACCCATAGATAACACATTCATAACCCATACATAACACATTCATAACCCATACATAACACATTCATAACCCATAGATAACACATTCATAACCCATACATAACACATTCATAACCCATAGATAACACATTCATAACCCATACATAACACATTCATAACCCATAGATAACACATTCATAACCCATACATAACACATTCATAACCCATACATAACACATTCATAACCCATAGATAACACATTCATAACACATACATAACACATTCATAACCCATACATAACACATTCATAACCCATACACAACACATTAATAGCCCATACACAACACATTCATAAACAGAAAATATGTGTTATGAAGTTCTTATGTAGGTACCCATCAAATAAAGTTTTACGAACATTTGGAAAATTGACTTACACAAGATGTTGACCCTGGGATTACACTGTGCGTGATTGCTCAACCCTGTGCGTAGCATGTGACCCGTATGCTTTCGTAGTATGGTTGAATGAACTTTTACATTAACTTTTAAGCCTTTGAAGTTGCCAACTTTTGTTTAACCAGTAAACACCCTCCTGTTGCCTCTCTGGGTCCGCAAAGATTAAGTCAACTATTACAGATATGATACATGGTTGTCAACAGGGTTGGGGTCAGTTCTAATTGAAGTCAGTCAATTCAGGAAAAAAAACTGAAATTCCCATTCAATCATTGGAAAAAATGTCATATATTTTCAATAACTTCTCAAAAACCGAAAAGGAGAAGCAGTTTTTTTTTTTTTTTAATCAATTTTTGAATTTTAAATTCAAATCACTTCCTGTATTGACTGATTTAAATTATAAATGACCCAACCCTGGTTGTTACTACAGTAGTCCATTTGTCAGTTCAGTATATGGCTGTAAAAGGCTTGTAAGTTCAGGAACATGTTTTCAGTTCTGGACCGTTACCTCAGTTAGTTTCACAGAGAAAGGCCAATGTCAACTAGCATAAGAGCAATGACCTAAATGTGAGTCTCCCTTTAGAAAGCAAGGTCCATTCAGGACAACATGTTATCCTGCTGTGCATGTTGTCGAGCTCTCATACGTGCTTCAGTATCGCTCATTGTGAGGCTGAGAATGTGATATTACCTCTAATAAGTTGTCATGCCATGTCAAAAGCATACAGCATATGATGAGATATTGTGGATGTGATCAGATATGATGGATAACTTGACAAGTCTCCGTTTAGCTTCGGGGAGGACCTGTGTTTAAAGACTCACCTGTTTGGCATTGCCCACCCAGAAGGTAACATGGTGGAACTTTACAAATTTTCCCTTCTCGGGCTAAAGGTGAAAAGGATAAACAAATATTGTATCAAAAATAGTATATTCGCAAAATCCCCTCCATATGGAGGGTTAGTCATTTTGTTGTTCATTTCTCATTAAAACAGAAGTTGTAACCCAAGGAGCCAGAGAACGTCCTATTTCTCCCCATTTCATCATCAACTCAAGATCCTTTTACATTTTGTTTCCTTTCAAAACGACTAAAGTGTTTTGTAGAAATGATGATGATGATGGACTTACCTTCTCCCCTTTATCTGTGTAGGTAGTCTGCAGATAAATATGAAAATAAATCATCTTTGACGCATGTGAACATGTTTCCCCCTCAATATCAGAAACCTTTGATTGTGATATTCCTTACTACATTTGTGGCCCATGTTACATGTGAGGTGTACAACAGCAAATCCCCAACAGGCCCACACAGCTACAGTATATAATTCCAAATCAGAGTTCACACAATACAATACAATACAATACAATACAATACAATACAATACAATACAATACAATACACGTATGAATTAATAAACCCGTATACAATCATGACACAACACCTCTGGAACCACATGATACTTACCTATTGCTGGTGGGTAGTATACTCCCCTCACAATTCTGTCAATTATTTCACCCCTGTACAGTTGTAAAATGACTCATCGTCTCTGAAACCCCATATACACCCATCATGGGAGGCAGCGGACTCACTCACCATGGTCTGGTTCTGGGCAGGCAGCGATGACTGATCAACAGGAGAGAAGAGAGAAGTTTACGGGCTAGAGCGCTGGCTGCCCCCCAGGCCTGCAGATAAGTACTAGCCAGAGGGCCCGTTGTGATTGGTTTCTCTGGGGTCAACACCCCCCCTGGGGTCTGCCTCCAACCGGCCTTGCCTCCCTCACCTGACGAGCACAAGGACCCAGAGGCTGTGGCGCTGGCTGTCCCAATCCTTCAGTGTTTGCCAGGTGTTGTCATCATGTCTCCAGTACAATATCGATCTCCTTCTGGAAGCCTCTTCTGCCTTGTTAGGGAGGACAGTGTTCAGTCCTCGTAGGCTGCATTCTCGTGCACCATGAACCAGGCTACTTCCCCAAGATTGGAAGCTGTGTGCAGTAGCCTGGGGACGAGGTTACACATGACTGGGATACAGTTCACATGACTGGGATACAGTTCACATGACTGGGGATACAGTTCACATGACTGGGAATACAGATATGCATCTGATGGTCACAGATACCTTAAAAAAAAAAAAGGGTCACTGTATTTCTGTGCATTCAAATTGCCATCGATAAAATTAAATTGTGTATGTTGTCCATACCTTATGCCTGACCATACCATAACCCCACCGCCACCATGGGGCACTCTGTTCACAACGTTGACATCAGCAAACCGCTCACCCACACAAAGCCATACACGTGGTCTGCGGTTACGAGGCCAGTTGGACGTACTGACAAATTCTCTATAACGACGTTGAAGGGGGCTTATGGTAGAAAAATTTACATTAAATTCTCTGGCAACAGCTCTAATGGACATTCCTGCAGTTAGCATGCCAATTGCATGGTCCCTCAAAACTTGAGACATTTGTGGCATTGTGTTGTGTGACAAAACTGCAAATTTTAGAGTGGCCTTTTATTGTCCCCAGCACAAGGTGCACCTGTGTAATGATCATGCTGTTTAATCAGCTTCTTGATATGCCACACCTGTCAGGTGGATTGATTATCTTGGCAAAGGAGAAATGCTCACTAACAGGGATTTAAACACATTTCAGCTCATGAAACATGGGACCAACACTTTACATGTTGCGTTTATATTTTTGTTCAGTGTAAATAAATAAATAGTGATTGGAGCGTATTGATCAGATCAACAAACTTGCATGTTAGCGCAAGGTGTAAACAAGGCTTGTTGTTCATCATCTGATAGATGAACCCTTGCTTGGGTGAGGTTTCATCTGAGAAGCTTCCTTGTATGACCCATCTCACCTCTAGATGGCGCTGTAGTCCAATCTTCACGCTCACATCTGAGTGAACACAGAGAACCTTCTAGTCCTTTACAAATATTCTATGAAGAAATCTTAAACGTATCTTTGATTTCATAACTGCCTGTGACACTAAGAACATTTGTATAGGCTTTCATTGTCACTTTCTCTCAAACACTGAGTGAAAGGTTGCTTCAAAACAGGCCAGAGTGATATTGTCTTACCATTTTTATGGGACGCACTTCACTTTTAACACTCAATGAAGATGAATAGATCTCACTTAAAATGCTCAGTAAACGGCCTTCTACCCCTGCTGGAACAATGAAACAGAAAGACAAAAGTATGTGGACACCTGCTCGTCGAACATCTCATTCCAAAATCATTGGCATTAATATGCAGTTGGTCCCCCCTTTGCTGCTATAACAGCCCCCACTCTTCTGGGAAGGCTTTCCACTAGATGTTGGAACATTGCTGCTGAGACTTGCGTCCATTCAGCCACAAGAGCATTAGTGAGATCTCAACAAACCATTTCTGTATGGACCTCGCTTTGTGCACGGGTGCATTGTTATGCTAAAACAGGAAAGGACCTTCCCCAAACTGTTGCCACAAAGTTGGAAGAACAGAATCGTCTAGACTGTCCGTTTGGTTTATTTAAATAAGAATCAGAGGGTAAAGTCCCTAACATACAGGTGACATATGACATGATTGTGTGTGATCGTGTGCATGTGTGTGTGTGTGTGTGTGTGTGTTTTTCCTCTTATATTAAAAGGTCCAATTCAGCTGTTTTTATCTCAATATCAAATAATTTCTGGGTAACAATTAAGTACCATACTGTGATTGTTTTCAAATAAATGTTAAAAAATAAACAGAAATAGCTTCTTAGCAAAGACCAATATGTCAAGCAAGAATATTGCTTTCTGGGAGTGGTCTGAGTGGGGAGGTGAAAACTGAAAACTAGCTGTTATTGGGAGAGAGGTTTGGAACTCTTTCTTATTGGTCTGAACTGTGATGGAGTTTTGGCGGTAAATCAGTATTTACCAAAACAGGCTGACATGTCAGGAGGTCTTTTCAAACAGCTCTTACACTAAAAGGGCGTTATCATCATTTTCACTATTTAACAGTATTATTCCAACCTCATAGTGGGAAAATATACTGAACAAAAATATAAATACAACATGCAACAATTTCAAAGATTTTACTGAGTTACAGTTCATATAAGGAAATCAGTCAATTGAACTAAATTCATTAGGCCCTAATCTGTGGATTTCACATGACTGGAAATACAGATATGCATCTGTTGGTCACAGATACCTTAAAAAAAAGGTAGGGGCATGGATCAGAAAACCAGTCAGTATCTAGCCTGGCGGTAGGAGCGTTGGGTCAGTAACCGAAAGGTTGCTGGATTGAATCCCCGAGCTGACAAGGTAAAAATATGTTGTTCTGCCCCTGAGCAAGGCAGTTAACCTACTGTTCCCCGGACGCCGATGATATGGATGTTGATTAAGGCAGCCCCCCGCACCTCTCTAATTCAGAAGGGTTAGGTTAAATACGGAAGACACATTTCAGTTGTACATCTGACTAGGTATTCCATTTTCCCTATCTGGTGTGACCACCATTTGCCTCATACAGCGCGACACATCTCCTCCGCATAGAGTTGATCAGGCTGTTGATTGTGGCCTGTTGAATGTTGTCCAACTCCTCTTCAATGCATGTGCGAAGTTGCTGGATATTGGCGGGAACTGGAACATGCTGTGGTACACGTCGATCCAGAGCATCCCAAACATGTCTGGTGAGTATGCAGGCCATGGGAGAACACATTTTCAGCTTCCAGAAATTGTGTACAGATCCTTGCGACATGCGGCCATGCATTATCATGCTGAAACATGAGGCGATGGAGATGGATGAATGGCACAACAATGGCCTCAGGATCTCGTCATGGTAGCTCTGTGCATTCAAATTGCCATGGATAAAATGTAATTGTGTTCGTTATCCGAAGCTTATGTCTGCCCATACCATAACCCCACTGCCACCATTGGGCACTCTGTTCACAACGTTGACATCAGCAAACCGCTCGCCCACACGACGCCATACACGTGGTCTGCGGTTGTGAGGCCGGTTGGACATACTGCCAAATTCTCGAAAATGATGTTGGAGGCGGCTTATGGTAGAGAAATTAACATTACATTCTCTGGCAACAGCTCTGGGGGACATTCCTGCAGTCAGCATGCCAATTGCACGGTCCCTCAAAACTTGAGACATTTGTGGCATTGTGTTGTGTGACAAAACTGCACATTTTAGAGTGGCCTTTTATTGTCCCCAGCGCAAGGTGCACCTGTGTAATGATTTACATTTACGTCATTTAGCAGACGCTCTTATCCAGAGCGACTTACAGTTAGTGAGTGCATACATTATAAATTGTGTTTTTGTTTGTTTTTTATAGTTTTATTTTCATACTAGCCCCCCGTGGGAATCGAACCCACAACCCTGCCGTTGCAAACGCCATGCTCTACCAACTGAGCTACATCCCTTCATGATCATGCTGTTTAATCAGCTTCTTGATATGCCACACCTGTCAGGTGGATGGATTATCTTGGCAACGGAGAAATGCTCACTAACAAGGACGTAAACACATTTGTGCACAACATGTGGTCCTCTGTAGCTCAGCTGGTAGAGCACGGCGCTTGTAACGCCAAGGTAGTGGGTTCGATCCCCGGGACCACCCATACACAAAAAAAATTATGCACGCATGACTGTAAGTCGCTTTGGATAAAAGCGTCTGCTAAATGGCATATTATTATTTATTATTATTATTATAACATTTTGATGAGAAATAAGCTTTTTGTGCATTTGGAAAATGTCTGGGATCTTTTATTTCAGCTCATGAAACATGGGACCAAAACTTTACATGTTGCATTTATATTTTTGTTCAGTGTGTATATATAAAACATTGGAAAATCACATTTTTGTCTGCACTGGGCCTTTAATGATTGATTTGTTGTAATTTCTCTCTCTCTCTCTCTCTGATGTTCCTCTTTTGTTTTCGCATATGACCTTGATCTCAACGATTTAGAAAATCAAAATGAGAGCTTTAGATAGGAATCGAAAATAGCCAAATTAACAATATAGGTGTCATCCCCATATGGGGGCACAGGGGCACTAGCCCCCTCAGAAGTCCTTTTTAAAAAGTTTTGGGTTGTTTCTCTGTAATACCATTAGCCTCCTAGCAATTTTATAAAGTTGGCTTTAGCTAGTCCAGACAGGTTTCCAATCTTCCAGCCTCAAAACTACCTACCAAGAAGCAATTTCAGGCTATCAGTCAAGTTAGAGTAGCTAGCTTGTCTTACTATCTCAGCTGGCATGCCTGCTGGCCAGGTTGGTAGACTTTAAAAAAGCAAGCGATAACTAAATGTACTGAATAACACTCACATTCCTTTCGATATTCTACCCAGATTTTAGCAGAGAAGCATATTTAGTTTCTTTAAAAATAAAACAAAGAACCACCAGCCAGGAGGATACATACAGCTCAAGAGGTATGCTTAGATATACCAACAAAAATACATTATATATTTTTTTAACATATAATTAAGCGTTAAGATTATAGCTCTAGATTGCAGGAAAAAGCTGTTTCAGGACAATTCTCCAACTTGTGCTTTGTGCTTCCCTTAGATTTTGGGGGCTCACGACGCACCTGGAAATTACTATACTCAGCAGGAATTTCACGAACATTAGACGCAATAGATATCAATTGAGTCACGACCGCTTTAACAAAGCTCCGCCATGATGCGCTCTAGCATGTGATCAGTTTGTGCCGCGCTGTGATTTTCTATTGGCCCCTCATTTCACTAGAATGCCGCCCACAGTCGTTGCCGCCTCTAATGCCGCGCGATTTCCAGCAACATTGAGGGAATTCGATTAATTTGGCCCGCGCGCCCGGGTTGACTTGTTTTGCACCAGGTGAAAAAGTTCAATGCATTCGTTTTGGAATCGGGCTGACTCCCGGGCGTGAGCCAGGTGCCCCGTTCAACGCCCACGGTGAAGTCTGCTCAAAACAAAAGTGATGTAATTAAGCACACGGAGTAATGAGTAGGATTCTGTGTTTTCACATGCAAAAGTGATTGCTTTTGATAAAAAACGCTTTATCTGCCGTCCCAATGAAAAATACTTTGAAAATTAGAACATATGTTTTATGGAAAAGAGATGTGTGTTTCTGGGCGATGCACCATGCTGGCTTGTTGACTCATGACCAATCGGCGCAGATTGCTGTTCGATTTGAGAATTGCACTCCTCCCTCATCACCGCTTTCGCCCGTTCATATCACGGGCCATTGCATAATCGAATCCACCCATTCTAGAGGCACCGATCTGTCTTGATTGGCTTTGGTGTGGGTGTGTGCGCGCCATTGACGCGGCTACACAACCGCGCTTTTACCTGTCGTAAGCTTTCATTGGCTATTCCGGAGTTATTGGTATGGATTCTCTCTGACCATTGGTTAAAATGTATGCTTTACTTTTGCAGATTGGTCGAAGCATAGGTCATCGCTCGTGAATGCGGAAGTCGTGTAGTCTACTGAGTCACCGTTGTATCAGCTGATTCTTTCTGAGTGAGTAGCTAACCCGACTGTATTTCTTTCTTTCAAAAATAAATCAACATGTACATTTTTTAAATGGTGTGTATTATGTTGCACGGCTGCTGCGAGATATGCTGCTCGTTACCAATATTTTGACATTTGTCAGTGTGTTTAGCTAGACCAGTCCACTTGGTACGTTAGACTTCGAGCTAGCAGGAGGAGCCGCCTCCCTCTCCTAGCAGCCGGTGTGTTTGATGGGTCATCACCACTACTAACGTTAGCTCGTCTACCTCGGCTAAGGAAAGCCAGCTGCTAGTTTTCATATAACGCCATTTCCGCCTTGTTGCACCTGTTTGGTTATCTACATTACTTTGTTTTCAAATACATGCAAAACCATGTGGCCAGTGAGCTAGGTATTTAGCTGTCAAACGGTACTGTTTACAGTTGAGCGTGTTTTTTTTATATGCTTCGTAGTATCTAGCTTCTCTGATCGTATCTAAGGGTGGGTTCGTAAATTGCCTCCAGTGTGTCTGGGTCGCTCGTTAATTCAGTGTTGTCAAATGGTCTTAAATTCAGACCGTCTCGGAGCGTACACTAGACGCTCTGGCGGAACGAAACGGGGAGGGACCTACCCAATGTTCCCCTTAAATGTTTTCAGTCACTGAGCAAATTTCAGGTCTGCTGAGGCCAAACTTGAACATTGTGAAAATTCTGTGCAACTTCCGGCGCGCGTTTACTGTGAACACTGAGGCTGCACCCGCTTTAAGTTCGTTTTAAGTGGTCAAGTAGGCTACTGTGGCTATTTGATCATAAACAATGGAGAAAATGCATCCCATAACATTTTAACATGGAGATAGCTATTATATAGTTCAGCCTACAGTAGCAGCTAATATGTGGTGTTCAATGTAGGCCTATGTTCCATGAGACTTTTGAAAAAAATCATGCAGGGCTTGACATTAACCTGTTTATCCACTTGTCCTTCAGACAAGGTGGTGGCTGAAAATGTTGTTTGATGCAAGAAACCACTTTTCAAAATAAAATTCATCATTATTCCCATACCATTTTTTAGAGAATCAGACAAATTATGCTACCCTCTGCCCATTGACTACTTAGCTTATTTAATACAACACTGCCCATTTTAAGATGTCAAAAGGCTATATAACTGGGCTAATAACGTTTTGTTTTGGTATGTTTAATTGAAAGTGGTTAATATTGTGTTGATTCAATCACAATTCCCACAGTAAAGGGAAATGTTGATATTGTTAACTAACGGGGAAAACTCTAGAGAGTTGAGTGGAGTTCAATCTCCTGCTTCTCTGCATGCGCTGATATTTCTTATAATAATAATAATAATAATAATATGCCATTTAGCAGACGCTTTTATCCAAAGCGACTTACAGTCATGCGTGCATAAATTTTTGTGTATGGGTGGTCCCGGGGATTGAACCCACTACCTTGGCGTTACAAGCGCCGTGCTCTACCAGCTGAGCTACAGTCCAATAGAAACTCTCATTTTGCTTCCATTTGGGTCTTAAATGGTAAACGGTTTCTGTAAAGAATACACCCCAGGTAACTGCAAAAAATAATGGAAACACTTCAGTAAATGAGGGATACAAAGAATATGGAAAGCAAGCGCTTCAGGTAGCGCTTGCTGTGGTTTAATTAGGCAATTAACATCCCATCATGCTTAGGGTCATGTATAAAAATGCTGGGCAGGCCATTATTTTGGTACCATGGCTATGCCCCCATAAGGTGACAATGCCCCCGTCCACAGGACACAAGTGGTCACTGAATGGTTTGAGCATGAAAAATGATGTATGCCATGGCCGTCTGTCACCAGATCTCAAACCACTTGAACACTTATGGGAGATTCTGGAGCGGCGCCTGAGACTGTGTTTTCCACCACTGTCAACAAAACGACAAATTATGGAATTGTTTGTGGAAGAATGGTGTCACATCCCTCAAAATAGAGGTCCAGGCACTTGTTGAATCTATGCCCAAGGGGTATGTTCTGGCTCGTGGTCGCCCAACGCCCTACTAAGACTATTTAGGTTGGTGTTTCCTATATATGCTCGTGCCATACGTGCCATACGTGCGAGTCGTGCCCACTTCTCCACCTCCATGTGTAGCCTCGGGCCTCTTTCCCTCGTGAGGTATACAACATGCCATACCTGCGGTGTCATGTGATGCTTTATTGATGGCTCTGATCACGTTACAGGTCAGACTACTCTTTGAATAGCCCATAGGCGTGTTCGAAGCTATTTACGTCGGCTAGACTAAAATTGTTGAGAGAACGAAAATCTAATTTTCTATAATAGCCACCCACCCACCTCTCGTCATGGCAACAGTCAAGAGAGCTGTCAAGAGAATGTTAGAGTTCACATGTGACAATCAGTTGTGTGAATGTATGAGACTGAAGTGCAGCTATAATAATGTTATCGATTAACATTGGCGTGGGAGAAGAGAACAGTAGGTTCAGTAATTGTTTTACTACCCCTTTATCACTGTGTTGTGGCAGGTAGCTTAGTGGTTAAGAGCGTTGTGCCAGTAACCGAAAGGTCGCTGGTTCTAATCCCCGAGCCGACTTGGTGAAAAATCTGTCAATGTGCCCTTGAGCAAGGCACTTATCCAGAGCGACTTACAGGAGCAATTAGGGTGTAAGAGCGTCTGCTGAATGACTAAAATGTAAAAAGTTGTTAATATTTCCCCCTTCACTCTGCCCTCCACTCTGCCCTCCACTCTGCCCTCCACTCTGCCCCTCAACACACACATTTGTTTGGGCTCTGAGAGATTCCATTCCTCCCTCCGGCCCATATCTCGTGCTGGACAGGACTGAACTAGCAACATCATTTTCTCAAAAACGTTGGAATTTCTGACCGTTATCAGTGCTTGGTGAACTTTGACCTGTGTGTTGATGTGTGAAGACAGCAGAGTGCTGTGTGTGACTGGACTGGAGATACTGTTTATGTTAAATACAGTTGGTTTGGCCACTTGAAGGACTGAGCATTTTCCAAGAATAATATGGATGAAGAATATAGTGAAAAGGTTAGGCCTATTTACAGATGCCTACTTGTGATTAGAAATGAAACTGACTTGGTATGCTTTCCTGTAAATGAACAAATGAAAGTGTTAGTCTGACCCAAGGAACAGTCTAATATAGAAAGTAGTATTGAAAGCAAGTAGGTTAGTGTTGTGTCTTCTCCATTCTGTGAAGTTGCTCAGTACTTGTTGCAGTGTAGCATACATTTCCAGCTGTCACACGATAACAATATATACTTTTTTTTATTTTGTCACATTGTCTATGGTGGTACCAAAATTGTTGCTACTGTTGGTTCAGATGGATTATGTGACCGATTTTTATCAATGGAACCTTTGTAAGCCCCCCAGTCCGATGCTCCCCTCGGACTATTTTGGTGAGCCACCGGCCCACTGCATTGATGCTTCTGGGAAATTCCCACAGCTCGCTGTGGAAAAGAAAAACAACACGTTTTGTGTAGATTTCTTGGGGTCGGGATGCTTGTTCGCATTAAAAGATGAAGACAAGTTGGCGCTACAGTAACCCAATCCCCCTTCCTTTCTGTTCATCAAATAGAATCACATTTTATTTGTCACATGCACGTGTTTAGCAGATGTTTATAGCGGGTGTAGCGAAATGCTCGTGCTTCTAACTCCGACAGTGCAGTAGTATCTTAACAATTTCACAACATATACCCAGTTACACACAAAACTGGTAAGGAATGGGATTTAAGAATGTATACATATATGGACAAGCAATGACAGAGCGGCATGGACTAAGATACAGTAGAATATTATAGAATATAATGCAGTATATACATATGAGATGAGTAGTGTTGACAGTATAGGCCCTGGGCTCTTGTTTTTGGAGTAGGCCGGGGGTTGCCAGCCAGGTCATTTCAGTGGCATTTTTAACCCTTTACAATCCAAGGCTAGTTGGGCTTTTCATATAGATGTGTGGCCGTATAAGGATGGGAGAGTTGCGTCAATGTTTTACTGCATTATAGGCCTATAGGCTAGCAGGAGCCTATAGTCTGTCTGTCCGTGGATAGAGGTTTCATCAGGCCCTGTCTAGAGTGTACTGTAATGCTGGCGTCAATGTTTCCTGGCAAGTATGGGATGATGCATGCGTTCTGCTTTTCAGTTTGATATAAATTAAGACATTCCTTGTCTTTTTTTATTGCCGCTGTTATGGTTCACATTCTTTATTTGCCCTTTTCTGCTTTGCGTTGATGATAACCCAGCAGAGTTGTTTTACTATGACCACTCTTTTAAACTGGGAGTTTCCCAGCAAGGCTAATGGTCATTTGTGCGATTTGTTGTCCTGTCAGTCCAATTTATAAAAGTAGGAGTTTACCATGCAGTAGGATGAGTAAAACCTATGTTAGTAATGATTGGTTGTCGTCATGTTGGCTGTTGGAATGCTCAGTGTGTGTGTGTGTGTGTGTGTGTGTGTGTGTGAAGAATAGTACTGTATTGTCACTGCAGTCAAAGGACGTCTGACATGCAGCTACTTGCTGAGAGAGGAGAGAGAGAGAGCAACTTCAGCAGAGATTGTTAGTACTTGAGTAAGCGTAAACCTTGTAAATCAATATGCCACAGAGCTTTCATAAACTGTTGAGTCATGTTTAGGAATTCCATGACTCCATTTTCAATATCTGTGGATGAAAGGCACACTACCGCCTGTGACCCACATTTTGACCCACATTTTAACTCACTAGTCGGTGAATTACTTTCTTGTTTTTTTTTTTTTAAATCGAAGTTTAGGCGATCCTGTTGGCCTAAGGTTACTTGAAAGGTCCTGTTGTTGGGTTACTTTCTTAGATTAGGGTTTTTATAGCAAGGAGACCCTGTATAGGCTCCTGGGTTTGTTTAGTTGAGAAGCAGCCTGAGCGGCGGAGCTGAGGGGTGGTACAGTTGGTGAAACAGAGAAACAGCACTTTTATCTACCTCCCACTTTTATTTTATAGGGCCCTACCTGTAGAAAAGATCCCTTCACACTGGGCACACTGTCAGAATGAGATGAGATGAGAGCGAGAGAGAGAGAGAGAGAGAGGGGGTAGGAGAAAGAGAGAGGAGCACGTAGAGAGGGAAAGAGGGTGTGAGAGAGGGAGGGACGTCATGCTACTGATTTACAACCAGAGTGTGTTGTGGAGACGGAGCGCTTCTTACTACTGCTTTCACTTCCAACTTTACATTGGGGGGGGAAAAAAGAGAACCATTTTTTTTCTGTTTTGTTTTTAACAAAGGAATCTTTTTTTTTTTTTAAACAAAGCACTACTAATCAGCTTCACTCGGGTAAGTAATGCTGGATTTAGAACAATGATTTTGTAGTAAAAAACACAGGGTTTTCTGTTCGTTTTTTTTGAAGAGTTGGTGTGCAGAAGGGGGTGTGTCAGTCCGATACAGGAGCGTGTGCACTGCTCGGTGTGAAGCAGTAGGAAGCCTTAGACTAATAATAAGGAGATTAGATTAGTGGGCCTAATAATAGTGTTACCGAGTAGACTAATTACTACTATAGACAGATGGGGGAAACCACGCTGCTGTTAAAGGTGCACAAATTGTAGAGAATCATTGTACCATATAAATCGCTGTGAAATATATTTTCAATAACCACAAATATTGTATTTTTATCTGTTTTTGAAGCTGGTGTAGAAAACCGAATGTAAAAGACGCAAAAAACGAAACTTTAAGAACGGGAAGCATAGAAATAGCGCACATAGAACAGATCTACCTGCTTCTTAGAGAATGACAAATCTATAACTCACACTTCTATGTGAATTTGGTTGGGTCGCCCCAAAAATGTACATATTGCAGCTTTAATGTTATACTTGGTGCCTGTTATGATTTAACACTGTTTCTTGCACAACGTCTTTCAAAAAATAATTTGAAGTCGGAGTGCTGTGTGTAAGCTTACACCCCACCCCTCACGGCCAACCCTGTGTGCGTGTAGTAGCCGAATACAGGGTTTGCCACAATGGCGTGGTTATTTCTGTGTTTTAATTGAAGATTTCTTATTAAGGTCTTCACTAGTTACTACAGCCACAAAGTCATAAACGCCGCCAATCTCTAACCTTAACCACACTGCTAACCCTATGCCTTACTCTATGCTAACCCTATGCCTTACGCTATGCTAACCTTGTGCCTTACTCTATGCTAACCCTATGCCTTACTCTATGCTAACCCTATGCCTTACTCTATGCTAACCCTATGCCTTACTCTATGCTAACCCTATGCCTTACTCTATGCTAACCCTATGCCTTACTCTATGCTAACCCTATGCCTTACTCTATGCTAACCCTATGCCTTACTCTATGCTAACCCTATGCCTTACGCTATGCTAACCCTGTGCCTTACTCTATGCTAACCCTATGCCTTACTCTATGCTAACCCTATGCCTTACTCTATGCTAACCCTATGCCTTACTCTATGCTAACCCTATGCCTTACACTATGCTAACCCTATGCCTTACTCTATGCTAACCCTATGCCTTACGCTATGCTAACCCTATGCCTTACGCTATGCTAACCCTATGCCTTACGCTATGCTAACCCTATGCCTTACTCTATGCTAACCCTATGCCTTACTCTATGCTAACCCTATGCCTTACGCTATGCTAACCCTGTGCCTTACGCTATGCTAACCTTGTGCCATACGCTATGCTAACCTTGTGCCATACGCTATGCTAACCCTATGCCTTACTCTATGCTAACCCTATGCCTTACTCTATGCTAACCCTATGCCTTACTCATACATTAAAGACCAAAAAGCCAAATATTTGTACAATAAAGCCAATGTTGACTTTGTGGCTGTGGTAACTAGTGGAAACCATTTTATTAACCTTACTTGAAGCAATTACATGCTTTTTATTACCATATTATTGACATTCTGTGATAGATGATGCATGTCCAGTTGGAATGCTAATGACTTGCTCTACACGTGGGCTATTGTATGTTCTGCCCAACTCCATGTAGTGAGCAGGCGTAAATGAATTAGGCTAATAGAATTAACTATTAGTACTCACTCATTCATGGCCTCTCAGGGAGAGTAGAGAGGCCATGTACTATCTTCTGATCAATCAATCTAATAAATCATATCAATGCCAAGTATTGAAGTGCCTTGGTCCTTGTCACTGGAACCCAGGCATCTACTACTATGTGTAGGTTAATAGTTGACGTTATCCCCAACCAGAACACCCACTGTGGGGAGTATTGTTGGGCGTGGTCTTTGGATCAGTCCGGTTGTGGAATTCATTTTCCCCTCTGCCTCCTGTGTCAACTGTATTTATGTTTTTCAATAAACATTGGAGACCCCCCGTCGGTTTTGTTAGCTAAACAACCAACCCGTCTACGGGCCTGGTCAGAAGTAGTGCACTATATTGGGAATAGGGTGCCATTTTGGGACGCACCCTGTGGGTTTTGTACGGCCTGTCGTGGATCAAGGTTCCCAGGAACGACTCTTGAGCAACGTTGAGTTTCCCTTTTCCTGTAAATCATTGCTCATCCTATTAGAAGGCTTGTCAACTTGGATCAAGGTCTGTGTGGCGGGAGAGCAGGCTCAGCCTCAGAAACGCGTGTCTGCATGTGTCTAATAGTCGAGTCTAGTCTGGACTTTTAAATGAACGCTGACTGACTTGAGGACTGACTGAGGAGACGGTGCAACCCTCTCAGTCTCAGTCAAAGCTACTATCTATGGCAGCCAGCTTAACCGGTATCTCCTCTGTATGAGTGGGTTCTTGCAGGTAGGGTCTAGGCCTATCCATAGGTAAAACTAACGTAGCAGCCTGAAACTAGATAAAATAATAAATAATATGCAATTTAGCAGACGCTTTTATCCAAAGCGACTTACAGTCATGCGTGCATACATTTTTGTGTATGGGTGGTCCCGGGGATCGAACCCACTACCTTGGCGTTACAAGCGTCGTGCTCTACCAGCTGAGCTACAGAGGACCACTTAATTGTTACCCAGAAATGACTTTATATCGAGATAAAAAAGGCTGCATTGGACCTAAATCAATGAAACACTGTACATCTACAGCTTTGTACAATAAGAACTTTAAATCTACTCTTGAGGTCATGACAGACCGTGATGCGTCCTTCACCTGCGTCATCATTAGTCGGTCATATGTAATGTGTGAAATACACTTCCTAATATTGAGTTAATGTTTTGTGCACTCGTGACATCAAGACATACTGTTGGGAGAGGTTCTCTTCTGCTCTATTCAACCAATCCAGTAAATGTGGAGGGAGGAGTAAGATGGTATTGTCCAAAAGTGTCTTTCCATTTCACCTGAAAACCGGAACAACTGGTTGTTGGCGACTCTACAGTGGTTAATCTCTAGGCTATGTAATGGGTAAAGTTTTTTTTTTTTTTTTTCTGGATTAAAAAGGGGCTTAGGTGGTGGGCGTGTTGGGGGGTGTGGGAATGGGCGTTGTTAGCCCATTGGCGCAACTGAATTCGTTCTGGGCCCTGGGCAAGACAATTTGAGGCCACCATCTTGGCAGTGGAGATAATTAGTTTTAAAGGCAATTTCGTGCAATTCTACGCATTTTTCCATGGCTAATGCTTTGTTCGTATGCTGAAACGGAACAATCAATACTCCTGAATTGTTTTTGTGTAGCTTTTATTTGAATGATTGTTAGTTATAAAATATTATTATAAGAAATTATATAGTGCTTTCGGAAAGTATTCAGACCCCTTGACTTTTTCCACATTTTGTTACGTTGCAGCCTTACTCTAAAATGGATTAAATGTTCCTCATCAATCTACACACAATACCCCATAATGACAAAGCGAAAACAGGTTTTAAGATTGTTTTGCAAATGTATTAAAATTTTAAAAACAGAACTTATTTACATAAGTATTCAGACCCTTTGCTTTGAGACTCGAAATTGAGCTCAGGTGCATCCTGTTTCCATTGATCATCCTTGATGTTTCTACAACTTGATTGGAGTCCACCTGTGGTAAATTCAATTGATTTGGAAATGATTTGGAAAGGCACACACCTGTCTATATAAGGTCCCAGAGTTGACAGTGCATGTCAGAGCAAACACCAAGCCATGAGGTCGAAGGAATTGTCCGTAGAGCTCAGAGACAGGATTGTGTCGAGGCCCAGATCTGGGGAAGGGTACCAAAAAATGTCTGCAGCATTGAAGGTCCCCAAGAACACAGTGGCCTCCATCGTTCTTAAATGGAAGAAGTTTGGAACCACCAAGACTCTTCCTAGAGTTGCCCGGCCAAACTGAGCAATCGGGGGGCCTTGGTCAGGGAGGGTACCAAGAACTCGATGGTCACTCTGACAGAGCTCTAGAGTTCCTCTGTGGAGATGGGAGAACCTTCCAGAAGGACAACTATCTCTGCAGCACTCCACCAATCAGGCCTTTATGTTAGAGTGGCTAGACGGAAGCTTATCCTCAGTAAAAGGCACATGACAGCCCGCTTGGAGTTTGCCAAAAGGCACCTAAAGGACTCTCAGATCATGAGAAACAAGATTCTCTGATCTGATGAAACCAAGATTGAACTCTTTGGCCTGAATGCCATGCGTCACGTCTGGACGAAACCTGGCACCATCCCTACGGTGAAGCGTGGTGGTGGCAGCATCATGCTCTGGGGATGTTTTTCAGTTGCAGGGACTTGGGAGACTAGTCAGGGTTGAGGGAAAGATGAACAGAGCACAGTACAGAAAGATCCTTGATGAAAACCTGCTCCAGAGCGCTCAGGACCTCAGACTGGGGCGAAGGTTCACCTTCCAACAGAACAACAACCCTAAGCACACAGCCAAGACAACGCAGGAGAAGCTTCGGGACAAGTCTCTGAATGTCCTTGAGTGGCCCAGCCAGAGCCCGGACTTGAACCCGATTTGAACATCTCTAGCGAGACCTAAAAATAGCTATGCAGCGACGCTCCCCATCCAACCTGACAGAGCTTGAGAGGATCTGCAGAGAAGAATGGGAGAAACTCCCCAAATACAGGTGTGCCAAGCTTGTAGTGTCATACCCAAGAAGATTTGAGGCTGTAATCGCTGCCAAAGGTGCTTAAAAAAAAGTACTGAGGTTTAATACTTATGTAAATGTTAAATTTCAGTTTATTTTGATATATTTTCAAAAATTTCTAAACCTGTTTTTGCTTTGTCATTATGGGGTATTGTGTGTAGATTGAGGGGGGGAAAAAAACAAAATTTTCCACATGGTTACGTTACAGCTTTATTATAAAATGGATGAAATGTCAAGGGGTCTGAATACTTTCTGAATGCACTGTAGGTCAATTTTATATTTTCGACACACTTTATATCTGGTTTTTAAACTGAAAGCGTTTTTTTCCATCCTGAAAAATTTATTTTAAAAACACATAGGCGGCCCGCCCAATACTTTTATTTTTTCTATGCAGAAAACTCCCTGGGGTGTTGATCCTGTTCTTCCATTTTAGCCAGCTCTGTTTGTCTTGAGCACTTAAGGCCATTCCTCAAGGCCAGTGAAGTATAAACTTACTAAATACTAAATATCATAGCTGAGTCCTGAGCACTTAAAGGTGCAATATGAAGAAATCACCATTTCCTGTTTGCAAAAATTAACCAAACATTTGGTATTTTCTGCTGTTTGAAGCAGGTGTACAAAACCAAAAGTAAAAAGACACAAAAATGAAGCATAGAAATAGCGCACATAGACCAGATCTACCGCTTCTTAGACTTGCTTTCAATTAGAATGACTGATCTATAACTCACATTTCTGTGTGAATTTGGTCGGGTTGCCTAAAAAGTGACGTATTGCAGGTGGACGTTCTCTAGTCTACTTCCTCTAAAATTAGTCAGGATTCTTTACCACCTTCACCACGTTTTGTCCAAATGTTCATTTTCACTCTCGCATACACAGCTGTTACTGACTTTAATGATGGGTTGTGCAGTGCCTCTCTCTACCCAGTCTGTGGCTCACACTCTCACACCTCCAAAGTTTTTCCCCCTAGCAATGTCTTAACACTGTGGGTGTGTGTGTGTGTGTGTTGGCAGGAGACGTCGCTGACACAGCAGAGCCTGGTAGAGGGGAGGAGAGACTGAGGGAGCCGGAGAGGAGAACCCAGTATGAATGGTGCAGAAAAACAGACTGACAGCATGGTGAGCCAATCAGACAGCACCATGGGAGGGAGAGGGGCTTATTCTTCTTCCTGTGACGTTTCTCACACAACTGCAACACATTTTGACTACCATCCTTCAGTACTGAACGGTAGTGCTGAAAATTGATTGACAAAATAACTTTTATTGATTTGAAATCTTAGTTGCGTGATGGAATGGCTTCTCAGTATGTCATTGTGTTTTATATAGTATCTGACAATCCTCACCAATAGTCTCCATCTAGACTTTTTTTTTTTAAAACATTGCAGCCGTTTTCACATGCCTAAACCACGTGGAGGATGTTCTTCAAATGTTTCAAATTAACTTCTCACTGAAACGTGCCGTGTTGGGAAGACAATAGCGTGGCGGTCTTAGAATTGTCCCTGAAGGCTCGCTTCATCACGGCGTGAACATTTTACATTTTAAATTGTTTAGTCATTTAGCAGACGCTCTTATCCAGAGCGACTTACAGGAGCAATTAGGGTTAAGTGCCTTGCTCAAGGGCACGTCGACAGATTTTTTCACCTAGTCGGCTCGGGGATTAGAACCAGCGACCTTTCGGTTACTGGCACAACGCTCTTAACCACTAGCCCCACACCCCCTCTAGACAGACACACAGAACTGAATGAATTCACATGTTCTACATCGCCCTCACAATCATAAACACCTGAGGACGGAGTAGCAGCGGAACGTGTGTTCTGAGCCCCAGACATGACTGTGGTAACGTGTGGTCTGAGCCCCAGACATGACTGTGGTATATCACAACTATAAAGTCTAGGGGGTGTGTTCACTAGAAACCAAAAAAAACAGACGCAAACAGAACGAAACGAGGAGGCACCTGCCTGAATTTGTCCAATAGAAACTTTTAGCTTTCGTGGCAAAATGTTGCAGGAATGAATGCACCCTATGCCTCATGGGTCATAAGAACTGAGCAGAAGCATGGCTGTGACTTTCCAACATGCCTGTTTTTTTTTTTTTTTTTTCATTCTCTCTGCACATGACACATAGTGGACCACACGGAGGTGGGTGTGGCAGTCTTAACCTGAGCCCGTTGGCACCCATTGAGACTAGTCAAAACACAAGCTATCGGTTAGGTGGTGAAACGGGCGGTGTGCAACTCTGCGTTAGTCCATGTTTGTCCACACTCCAAACATCTCTGGGCTGTTCGAGGATTCTCTACTCCCCTGTATCCACACATATCAGCAAGTTTAACACGTTTTATCAGCAGAATCTTAGAAAGGCATCTTGTGGGTGATCATTTCAAAAGCAGTCACCTTTTGGTACTTACTGCTCAAAACATGTCTTCCATCTAGTCTAGACTATTCAAACATACAGACTACGGTCTGACAATAACCAAAGGAGGAAATGTGAAATAGGTTGGGTTGTTTGCAGATTTGAAACGTTGTCAATACTTCTCTATAGAGCTGTTTCGTATGGAGACATCACCAAACTACCCTCGCTCCTCAGAGGACTCCAAGTAGGAATGTATTGAGGTATTGAGTCATCGTGGCCCATTTGTTTACCTCAAGCAGATCCCCACTCCCCTTTAATGTCCATGTCCTGACTCTGCTGAAGTTATGTAACTGCGCAGGAGTTTTGTAACAAGAACCCTCCTCCACCTGCTTGATAGGGATACCCCCCACGCGCACACACACACACACACCTACTATTACCGACAGTTAGACATAAGAGACAATGATAATATCATATCAGCCTGGTAACTGTCAACAGCTACACATACAGGCCCTGTGGTTGGGTGAGTGGATGGATGGATGGGTGGCCTCCTTTCCTAAAATAACACTGTGGAGACACAGGATACAGGAGGCCATATCTGGAGCTCACTGACTGACTGACTGACTGACTTCTCTGGCTGGGCCGAGGGAGGGACACTAAGCCACAGTGTGGAGACGGTCAGTCGGTCACACCACCAGACGGTCACACCACCAGTCGGTCACACCACCAGACGGTCAGACGGTCACACAACCAGACGGTCAGACCACCAGACGGTCAGACGGTCACACCACCAGACGGTCAGACGGTCACACCACCAGTCGGTCACACCACCAGACGTTACAGCCTTATTCTAAAATGGATTAAATTGTTAACCCCCCCATCAATCTACACACAATACCCCATAATGACATTTAGAAATGTTAGCAAATTTATTACAATAAAAAAACTGAAATACCCATTTTACATAAGTATTCAGACCCTTTACACAGGACTTTGAAGCCCCTTTGGCAGCGATTACAGCCTCCAGCCTTCTGTATGATGCTACAAGCTTGCTGCACCTGTATTTGGGGAGTTTCTCCCATTCTTCTCTGCAAATCCTCTCAAGCTCTGTCAGGTTGGATGGGGAGCGTTGCTGCACAGCTATTTTCAGGTCTCTCCAGAGATGTTCGATCGGGTTCAAGTCCGGGCTCTGGCTGGGCCACTCAAGGACATTCAGAGACTTGTCCCGAAGCCACTCTTGCGTTGTCTTGGCTGTGTGCTTAGGGTCGTTGTCCTGTTGGAAGGTGAACCTTTACCCCAGTCTGAGGTCCTGAGTACTCTGGAGCAGGTTTTCATCAAGGATCTCTCTGTACTTTGTGCCGTTCATATTTCCCTCGATACTGACTAGTCTCCCTGTCGCTGAAAAACATCCCCACAGCATGATGCTGCCACCACCATGCTTCACCGTAGGGATGGTATTGGCCAGGTGATGAGCGGTGCCTGGTTTCGTCCAGACGTGACACTTGGCATTCATGCCAAAGAGTTCAATCTTGGTTTCATCAGACCAGAGAATCTTGTTTCTCGTGGTCTGAGAGTCCTTTAGGTGCCTTTTTGGCAAACTCCAAGCGGGCTGTCATGTGCCTTTTTACTGAGGTGTTGGTTCCGTCTGGTCACTCTACCAAAGGGTCTGAATACTTATGCAAATAAGGTAAAACTTGTTTTCACTTTGTCATTATGGGGTATCCACTACATTGAGGAAAATATTTAATTTAATCAATTTTAGAACAAGGTTGTAATGTAACAATGTGGGAAAAGTGAAGGGGTCTGAATACTTTCCGAATTCAGACCCCTTGACTTATTCCATATTTTGTTACGTTACAGCCTTATTCTAAAATGGATTTAAAAATAATCTTAATCAATCTACGCACAATAACCATAATGACAAAGTGGAAAAACAGGTTTTAGAAATGTTTGCAAATGTATTGAAAATAAAAAACAGAAATACCTTAATTACATAAGTATTCAGACCCTTTGCTATGAGACTAAAAATTGTTTCCATTGATCATCCTTGAGATGTTTCTACAACTTGATTGGAGTCCACCTGTGGTAAATTGATTGGACATGATTTGGAAAGGCACACACCTGTCCATATAAATCGCATTTTATTTGTCACATGCGCCGAATGCAACCGGTGTAGACCTTACTGTGAAATGCTTACAAGTCTCTGTAGCTCAATTGGTAGAGCATGGCGCTTGTAACGCCAGGGTAGTGGGTTCGATCCCCGGGACCACCCATACGTAAAAATGTATGCACACATGACTGTAAGTCGCTTTGGATAAAAGCGTCTGCTAAATGGCATATAATGTTATATTATTATAAGTCCTTAACCAACAATGCAGTTCAAGAAATAGAGTTCCGAAAATATTTATGAAATAAACTAAAGTAAAAAATAAAAAGTAACACTAAAATAACAATAGCGAGGGGGTCGAGGTCATTCGTACATGTAGGTAGGGGCCTTTTGGACCTAGACTTGGCGCTCCGGTACCGCTTGCCGTGCAGTAGCAAGAGAACAGTCTATGACTAGGGTGGCGGGAGTCTGACAATTATTAGGGCCTTCCTCTGACACCACCTGGTATAGAGGTCCTGGATGGCAGGAAGCTTGGCCCCAGTGATGTACTGGGCCGTACGCACTACCCTCTGTAGCGCCTTACGGTCGGATGCCGAGCAGTTGCCATACCAGGCGGTGATGTAACCGGTCAGGATGCTCTCGATGGTGCAGCTGTAGAACTTTGAGGATCTGAGGACCCATGCCAAATCTTTTCAGTCTCCTGAGGGGGGAAAAGGCTTTGTCGTGCCCTCTTCACGATAGTCTCGGTGTGTTTGGACCATGATAGTTTGTTGGCGATGTGGACACCAAGAAACTTGAATCTCTCGACCCGCTCCACTACAACCCCGTCGATGTTAATGGGGGCGTGTTCGGCCCTCCTTTTCATGTAGTCCACAATCAGCTCTTTTCTCTTGCTGACGTTGAGGGAGAGGTTGTTGTCCTGGCACCACACTGCCAGGTCTCTGACCTCCTCCCTATAGGCTATCTCATCGTTGTCGGTGATCAGGCCTACCACTGTTGTGTCATCAGAAAACGTAATGATGGTGTTGGAGTCGTGCTTGGTCACGCAGTCATGAGTGAACAGGGAGTACAGGAGGGGACTAAGCACGCAGCCCTGAGGGGCCCCCGTGTTGAGGATCAGCGTGGCAGATTTGTTGCCTACCCTTACCAGCTGGGGGGCAGCCCGTCAGGAAGTCCAGGATTCAGTTGCAGAGGGAGGTGTTTAGTCCCAGGGTCCTTAGCTTAGTGATGAGCTTTGTGGGCACTACAGTGTTGAACGCTGAGCTGGTCAAGGAAAAGCATTCTCACATAGGTGTTCCTATTGTCCAGGTGGGAAAGGGCAGTGTGGAGTGTGATTGAGATTGCATAATCTGTGGATCTGTTGGGGCGATATGCGAATTGGAGTGGGTCTAGGTTTTTCTGCGATGATTGTGTTGATGTGAGCCATGACAATCCTTTCATAGCACTTCATGGCTACAGACGTGAGTGCTACGGGTCGGTAGTCATTTAGGCAGGTTACCTTCCCTTTCTTGGGCACAGGGACTATGGTGGTCTGCTTGAAACGTGTAGGTATTACAGTTCCCATAGTTGACACTGCATGTCAGAGCAAAAACCAAAACCATGATGGTAACATAAAATGTCTGCAGCATTGAAGGTCCAAGAACAGTGGCCTCCATCATTCTTAAATGGAAGAAGTTTGGAACCACCAAGACTCTTCCTAGAGCTGGCCGCCCAAGGTCGCTGCCAAAGGTGCTTCAACAAAGTACTGAGTAAAGGGTCTGAATACTTATGTAAATATGAAATGTGAGTTTTTTTATTTTATTTTATTTTTTATACACATTTGCAAACATTTCTGAACCTGTTTTTGCTTTGTCATTATGGGGTATTGTGTGTAGATTGAGAGGGGGAAAAAACAATTTAATCCATTTTAGAATAAGGCTGTAACGTAACAATGTGGAAAAAGTGAAGGGGTCTGAATACTTTCCGAATGCACTGTGTGTGTATACATCTCTCTCCAAGGGAACGTTCAAGGTGGCAGAAGCCAACCATCTAACCCCATGATGTATCCAGGGATGCGGTGAAAAGGCACTTACTTTAGCTTAATCTGTCCCCTCTCTGTTTGACGTACATTGCGGCTGTAGTCGTTCCATATAGCACATTAAGATAATGAAATGACGTCATGCACCAGAAGCCATCCATATCCACCCCCTTTTGCCCCTCCCTCTACCTGGGTGTTCTGAGGTTCTCCTCTCTTGTTAGCCAGTCACGATCCACCGCTACAGGCTTCTGGAGCTCTATTGGCTGCCATGGGCCGTCACTCGCAGCCACTCAGCAGTCAGGGTCCCCTCCAGTCTATTTTTAAGTCGGAGAGAGGACACAGCGTCCAGCCAGAGCCCAGGGTTCTGTTTTGTGTAGAACAAATATGATTGTCTGGCCACAAGAATGGGGGGGTAATTTCAGTTCTATACATGGCCAAGTCTATGTTCTGAATACACCACAGGCCATTGTGAAAATGTGTATTGCCTGCACTACTGTCTATGGTCAATGAGGCATGCTGAAATGTACTTCTATTAGGGCAGTGTATTTTATCAATACACTGTAAAATAATACACTGACCGCAGTGTTGCATCTTGGTTAGTGAACTGATGACCTGTTGAAATGCAGTTAGTTACGCTGTTCAGTGTCTTTTCTGCAGTGTTGCTTTGATTTTTTATTTAATTTAAAAATGTTATTTAACCTTTATTTAATTAGGCAAGTCAGTTAAGAACACATTCTTATTTACAATAACGGCCAAACCCAGACAACACTGGGCCAATTGTGCGCCGCCCTATGGGACTCCCAATCACGGCCGGTTGTGATACAGCCTGGAATCGAACCAGGGGGTCTGTAGTGACGCCTCAAGCACTGAGACGCAGTGCCTTAGACCACTGCGTCACTCGGGAGCCCCAAGTGGATGATGAAAGAGAACGTAGAAAATGTCACGACTCGACCGCGGTCGAGTAGGAGGAGTGGCGAGGGGAGGATGGGCTGTGTGTGTGTTCCCCTGGGTCGAGTAGGAGGAGTGGCGAGGGGAGGATGGGCTGTGTGTGTGTTCCCCTGGGTCGAGTAGGAGGGGTGGCGAGGGGAGGATGGGCTGTGTGTGTGTTCCCCTGGGTCGAGTAGGAGTAGTGGCGAGGGGAGGATGGGCTGTGTTCCCCTGGCTTAAGGCGTCCACATACTAGGTTCTGTTTGCTCCTAGCAGAAGAAGCTGCTCGCGTACTCCCTAAAAGACCTTCACTTGCAAAACGAGAAACTGCAGGATTACATTTTAAATCTTTTTTTATTATAATTTTATTTATATTTATTTGTTTAGTCATTTAGCAGACGCTCTTATCCAGAGCGACTTACAGGAGCAATTAGGGTTAAGTGCCTTGCTCAAGGGCACATCGACAGATTTTTCACCTAGTCGGCTAGGGGATTAGAACCAGCGAACTTTCGGTTACTGGCACAACGCTCTTAACCACTAAGCTACCTGCCGCCCCTCATGGGACACCATAGCAACAACATAGCCGGTACACTTCCTCAAAATAGTCCAAATTGATGGAAGATGAATCAAGAAATCTGTGTAATACATTTTTAGGTTTTTGCAGAGGAAGTCGCGCAATTTACATCTAGCTAAGATGTTTGGTGTAGTATTCCTCAAGTGAAAAATGTGCATGAAAACTAGTTGTCTCTCCTTGAATGACAACAAACAGTTCATTCAAGAATCCCGTCCATAGTTCCCACTCCTACTAGGAGTAGTACTGTTGACCAATCTCCGAAGGGGCATAGACTTCGGCTACCGAACTTCCACTTGCTTCAGCTGTCCAGTGCACGATCAGCTGGAAAATTAAATAAATGCAGAACACTTAAAACAAACGTCACAATTTCATAATATGCGCGCACCGGCACGCCACGTTTCGACTGGATAGCATGCGATAGGCTTTAGGGGACACTGTATTTCACGTAGTGTACCCCCCTTCCCCGTGCAGCTGTATCTGGGGACAGTGCAGTGGTGTACTGCAGCTCACTTGGGAAGGACGAGCTAGGGTGAAAGGAGGGGGCAGTGCTGCTGTAGAATGCTGTGTCACTGGCGCTCTCTGCAAAGGCTTCCCCCTCTCCTCCTCCTCTCCTCCCTCCATTCTCTGATCCCTCCCTTCCCTACCGTACTCAGTCGATCGCTGCCAACGGGGAAGCTTGAAGATACTGTTTCTGTTTCTGTCTTTTTTCCCGATGCAGATGTGTCAATTTGTAGGAAACAAACCCTTGTGAAAACAACATGTTCTGATCGTTTATCCGCGTGTGTGCGTCTACCCCTGCGTGATGCAGCGCTGCGGTGTGGTGCATGATGGGTGTCGCGCTGGCTGTAGCATCCTTGGGCTCTGTGCTACAGACTGCTGCTCTGACACGTTGCTGAGGAAGCTGCCTGCCTGCGACGAGATGTATCTCGGTGAAGGGTGAACAGCGACGGATTGGGGGGAGGGAGGATGTGATAGAGGGGGGGCGGGAGCACATGATTGGGTGAGAGGTAGGAGATGCGCATGGTGATGGGTGGAGCTTATGCATCAGGCTCTTTCTCCGTCTCTCCTTCTCTCTCACGCTGCGTCCTCATTCTTCCTCTCACGTCCGCCTGCTTCCCTCTTTCTTTTCCTTCCTCCTCCTCCTCTCCTCTCTCAGAGGACTCTGTCCTTCTTATGGACTATCCACTTCCTCCCGACTTAGTCTGAGCAACAGCGGGGGTCTTTCCGGGCACCTGAGCTCCCTCGCTCTGTTTTCATCCACCTCTCTCTGGGGAGGTGAGGAGGACTGAGGGTGGGGGGTGTGTCGCACCTCCTGGGGCCCGGGAAGCGAGGAGGATCCCGTGGAGCTCCCTTCGTCCTGCTGGTACTGCGTCTGGAGACAGCCCTGCCTCTCATCATGAGCTTGGCAGCCAGGGTCTCCTGCTCTATGCTCAACTGCTTTGTAAGTGGCTCTATGGCTCTTTTTTTTTCAGATTCTCGTGTGTGCGCGTGCAAGTTTTCTATCAGTTTCGTGTGTGTTTTGAACGTGGCGTGCTACTCCCCCCTCCTGTGCAGCGTGTTTGTGGGCGCGCCTGTGGGTTCTGTGAGTCTGTCGGTTCCCTCTTCTCTGTTCTAATGGAGGACATGGAGCCATGTCAGGGGGGTAGAGCTCCGATAGAGATGTGAATGTGCTAGCCTAGCCTACATAGCCTCTCCAGTAGAGAATAGAGTGACTGTCCTAGCCTAACCTGCCTCTCCAGTAGAGAATAGAGTGACTGTCCTAGCCTAACCTGCCTCTCCAGTAGAGAATAGAGTGACTGTCCTAGCCTAACCTGCCTCTCCAGTAGAGAATAGTGACTGTGCTAGCCTAACCTGCCTCTCCAGTAGAGAATAGAGTGACTGTGCTAGCCTACCTATCCTCTCCAGTAGAGAATAGAGTGACTGTGCTAGCCTACCTAGCCTCTCCAGTAGAGAATAGAGTGACTGTGCTAGCCTACCTAGCCTCTCCAGTAGAGAATAGAGCGACTGTGCTAGCCTACCTAGCCTCTCCAGTAAAGAATAGAGCGACTGTGCTAGCCTACCTAGCCTCTCCAGTAGAGAATAGAGCGACTGTGCTAGCCTACCTAGCCTCTCCAGTAGAGAATAGAGTGACTGTCCTAGCCTAACCTGCCTCTCCAGTAGAGAATATAGTGACTGTCCTAGCCTAACCTGCCTCTCCAGTAGAGAATAGAGTGACTGTGCTAGCCTAACCTGCCTCTCCAGTAGAGAATAGAGTGACTGTGCTAGCCTACCTAGCCTCTCCAGTAGAGAATAGAGTGACTGTGCTAGCCTACCTAGCCTCTCCAGTAAAGAATAGAGCGACTGTGCTAGCCTACCTAGCCTCTCCAGTAAAGAATAGAGCGACTGTGCTAGCCTACCTAGCCTCTCCAGTAGAGAATAGAGTGACTGTGCTAGCCTACCTAGCCTCTCCAGTAGAGAATAGAGTGACTGTGCTAGCCTACCTAGCCTCTCCAGTAAAGAATAGAGCGACTGTGCTAGCCTACCTAGCCTCTCCAGTAAAGAATAGAGCGACTGTGCTAGCCTACCTAGCCTCTCCTGTAAAGAATAGAGCGACTGTGCTAGCCTACCTAGCCTCTCCAGTAGAGAATAGAGTGACTGTGCTAGCCTAGTAGCCAGCCTCCGAGCGGTAGCTTAGACCTGAGCCGTGCTATCGGGATGTAGCGCTATCGGGATGTAGCGCTATCGGGATGTAGCGTGTGAGGGATATAAATAATGAATGACTAATGTTACAGCAGCGGCAGGCAGGTGGTGGGGTTGGAGGGTACTGTTCTCTGATGCTGATGTGCACTGTCTGCAGTTTCTCTGCTCTAGCACGTAGGGGAGTGGAGTGGAGGGGGAGAAGTGGTTGTTCTTCTTCGCGATCAGTCTCCATAGTGAGCCAGAGTCTCTGTCTCAATTGCTTAAAAGACTTGACAGGTCTTGAAAACAATATGGTAGAAGCACCTCATCAGGCTGGCTTTTACCTGGTCTTTTACCTGTTGTGAATTCTGTAATGAATGTATTGTAATGTTTTTTTTACATTGTTTAACTGCTTTCATTTTGCCGGACCCCAGGAAGAGTAGCTTCTGCCTTGGCAGCAGCTAATGGGGGGATCCATAATAAATACAAATACTCATCATCAGGCTGGCTTTTACCTGATCACTTATCATCAGGCTGGCTTTTACCTGATCACTTATCATCAGGCTGGCTTTTACCTGATCACTTATCATCAGGCTGGCTTTTACCTGATCACTTATCATCAGGCTGGCTTTTACCTGATCACTCATCATCAGGCTGGCTTTTACCTGATCACTTATCATCAGGCTGGCTTTTACCTGATCACTTATCATCAGGCTGGCTTTTACCTGATCACTTATCAGGCTGGCTTATACCTGGTCACTTCTCCTCATCATGCTGGCTGTTACCTGGTCACTTCTCCTCATCATGCTGGCTGTTACCTGGTCAATTCTTTCAGATCAGTGCAATGAAGGAGAGAAGACGAGGACAGATTTTTTTTTGGGTGGGGAGGGGGGAGGGGGGGCAATTGAGACCGAGCCCAGTTCAGCCCAAGGTCTTTAGGTTAACCTCATCTAGGCTCTCCAACCCCCCCCCCAACCAAAACCATTCACAAGCCCATAGTGCGCTCTGATTGATTGGTTAAGGCGCTGCATTATGAAACTGAAAGTCTTTGGTTTCATAATGTCCCAAGCTCGCACCAGTACTTGAGCCACAGATAGAACAATGAGACAGATATTTCACCAGATGTATAAATGTGAAGAATTCGCTTGGCTTTTCCACTCACTACCAAATATGGTGGTGAGTGGAAGCCCAGTGGCCGGCAGTGGGAGAAGATGGAATTAGATGGATTTTGGTCTCTACAAGTTTATGTTCCCAAAACTAGAATCTGTTACGAACAGAGTCGACTAACTATTGTGGACTTTACCCTTGCCAAAGTTTTCAAAAATGTTGTTGTTTAGGAGTGCAAGGGTGAATTGAGTTATTGCATACGCACACTTCACAGAGTAGGTGTTCCCTAATGGAAATATGCAAATACATGCTAGGGAACGCGCCAATAGGATCTCGCTAGCTCGTGCTTGGCTCTGCCCCCCCCCCCTTGCTTGTTCTGCCCACTATGACTAATTTGTTCCAATTGGAAACGACAGGCTGCGGTCTATCTTGGGTTAGTTAAACATCTTTGCCTGAGCCTTGAAGAGCTAGTATGAAACTGAAAGTCTTTTGGTTTCATAATGTCCCAAGCTCGCACCAGTGCCTGAGCTTTTGCTTTTGGTATTGCCAACTAAAATTATTTCCAGAGTTACGTTTCTAGCACTCATCTGCTAGCTTGCATCTGACATTTTTATTTTGGCTAACCGGAAAATGAATTCATTTTGGGTAGTGTTCAGTTCTCGTGCTCTCTCCCTCACTCACACACACACACACACACACACACACACACACACCCTCCCATTTAACGGTTCAAAGCTAGGAATTTGGAATTAATGGTAGCAGTACAAAGTTCACAATGAAATAATTGAATTTAGACTACTCAGTGAACACACAGCATAACTACTTCACTGTCATTCTGTTCATTTAGATGTTTTATCTACAGCCCACTTCATTCATGGCTTTCCTGACCTCTGGTCACGCGTTTCACTGCTAATCCTGTTAGAATCAGCCACGGTGCTGGTCCAACGAATGTGTTTATTTTCAAACACTTCCGCACGTTGTCTCAACCTTCCCATCTTCAAAGGCACTTTTAGGCTACCTCAGTTTGCCCCGGTTGTTTGTGCACTTTCTGTTCCAGCTCGTAAAAGGACACCCCGAGGTCACGGCAAAAATTACGTTCCGTGTCCAAGGGGTGCGACCATTACGCCGACTCTGTTGCACAATGTTTAATCTGTTTCAAAACGTTTTTGCAACAAACCGTTTACTCCAAACGGAAAACGCAAATGAGAGTTTCTGTTTGACAAATTCAGATCAGTCCCTGTTCTGTTGGCTTCCGTTTGATTGTTAAACGGTAGTCAGTTTTCATAATGAATACACCGCAGGCATTGTCCCTGTCGTTGATCCGTGATGCCACAGGTAGCAGAACCAAGGCATTCGCTCCGAGGTCCTCTGCGTTGTTCCTGTTGTTAATCTGATGGATGGATTATCCACTGATGCAGAGCCCTGTGACCTTAACAAATACATATTATGTATTTTTCTCCCCAATTTCGATCTTGACTCATCGCTGCAACTCCCCAACGGGCACGCGAGGCGAAGGTCGAGTCATGCGTCCTCCGAAACGTGACCCGCCAAACCACGCTTCTTAACACCCGCCCGCTTAACCCGGAAGCCAGCCGCACCAATGTGTCGGAGGAAACAACTGGCGACCGAGGTCAGCCTGCAGGCACCCGGCCCGCCACAAGGAGTCGCTAGAGCGCGATGAGCCAAGTAAAGCCCCCCCCCGGCCAAACCCTCCCCTAACCCGGACGACGCTGGGCCAATTGTGCGCCGCCCTATGGGACTCCCGATCACGGCCGGTTGTGATACAGTCCGGGATCGAACCTGGGTCTGTAGTGACGCCTCTAGCACTGCGATGCAGTGCCTTAGACCACTGCCCCAACCATAACAGGGTTTTAACACAATAACACATAATCACTGCACATTCCTGTGTATGTGTCCGTGTGTATGAATCAACAAAAGAGCTGAGGCTTTGCTCACAGCCAGGGGAGGAGCTCTTCCTGTGCTTATAGACCAATCAGCTATGCCAGCCCAACCCAACCCATGAAGTAGCTACATCTGTCTGGTGAAGCCTCTTTAGAACACACTGGTCTATGAAATATTTACAACCTTGGAGGAGGAGATGAGCGGAGGGGTAGGACTAGGTGAGTGGGTAGGATTCATCAGCCGCTACTGTTATCGGTCCCTAAACTGGGCCTCCCACTAGTCTGCCCACTGTTGTGGTCGCTGGGACAGTCCCCCTGAGCACTTTCTCTGGCCCTGGGACTCCCTCTTCTCTCTTTGCTCCATCTTTCTCTGTTGCTTTCTTGCCATCTCTATCAGTCTGAATCTCACCCACTTCTCTCCGTCTCTTGTCTGTCCCACTCTCTGTTTTTGCCTCGGTGCGTGTGAGCAGAGCACTCCTGTTTCACTGGAACAGGCTGGACGGGCCTGTACTGTAGTCACTTGTCATATAACCTTCAAACCCCAGAGATGTCATCTCCTAGAGGCACGGATATTTTCTCGCTCTCTCGCTCTCTCTCTCTGAGAAATACAATACTAATACAGGGGTTGTGGAATAATCCAGGGAATTCCAATTCAGCCACAAAGCCCTTTTTATTAAATAAAAAGCACCAGTCTCCCGATGAGTATCGACACGGCTACACATTGTTTCCAAGGAAGAATTGGGTGAGAAACTAGGAAGAGGAAGCAATTATCTCAGAAAAAAAATGAAGATTTTTGTTTCCATAGCAACCACTCATTCAGACTTATTCATGATGGCGGCACATGTTCATACGCCTTTGCTTTGTCTGTCTGTGCCTGAGTACCTGTCTGTGCCTGAGTACCTGTCTGTGCCTGAGTACCTCCACAGTCCTGCAGCTTTTATTTTAATGTTCTCTCTCTTTTTCTCTTTCAGCAGCCTCTCTGTCGCTCTCTGTCTCTGTCTGTCGCTCTCTCTGTCTGTCGCTCTCTCTGTCTGTCGCTCTCTCTGTCTGTCGCTCTCTGTCTCTCTCTGTCGCTCTCTCTCTGTCTGTCGCTCTCTGTCTCTCTGTCACTCTCTCTGTCTGTCGCGTTTGGGGCCCGCGCGCTCTCTCTGTCTGTCGCTCTCTCTGTCTGTCTCTCTTTCTGTCTGTGTGTGTGTGTGTACTGTAATCCCTGTAAAGGGAGTCTCAGTCACTCAAAGGGATTTGAATGCAATTGTTTTAAAGAGCAGTAGGTACAACCCCATTGACCTCTAGTGGCATTAATCTGTACTGAGGCTGATCCCTTTCAGAAGAACAGATGTACAGTATCAACCTATCACATTAGCTGAGGTAATTGTTATTTTATTCCCAGATTTGATGTTGGGACTGAGGAGGATGAAGGGGAGGAGCTGAATGGAGAAAAAGGGAGAGCTAGGATGTTTGGCTGCAGCGTGTTCTATAGGTCCAGTGGGCCAGGCTTTCAGAACAGCAGTGACGAAGCAAAAATGCGTTGTTGGCTCGTCGGTCACAGCAGCACAGCATACGCTGTTCTTCCTGGCTTTGCCTGCTGGGACAGAGGCCGAGCATTTCTCTCCCTGCCTCACTCTCTCCCTGCCTCACTCTCTCCCTGCCTCACTCTCTCTCTGTCTGTGTCTCTCTCCCCCTCTCCCTGCCTCACTTTCTCCCTGCCTCACTCTGTCCCTGCCTCACTCTGTCCCTGCCTCACTCTGTCCCTGCCTCACTCTGTCCCTGCCTCACTCTGTCCCTGCCTCACTCTCTCCCTGCCTCACTCTCTCTCTGCCTCACTCTCTCTCTGTCTGTCTCTCTCCCCCTCTCCCTGCCTCACTCTCTCCCTGCCTCACTCTCTCTCTGTCTGTCTCTCTCCCCCTCTCCCTGCCTCACTCTCTCCCTGCCTCACTCTCTCTCTTCTTCAATCTAACCTGATTGTATGTGGAAGTGGACAGCATCATCATCCGATAGGGAGAGACTAATAACAAATGCATTGGCAGACTTTTGTTTACCTCTTGTTTCTGGCTGCCCAGGGTTTTGTTTACCTCGTGTCTGGCTGCCCAGGGTTTTGTTTACCTCGTGTCTGGCTGCCCAGGGTTTTGTTTACCTCGTGTCTGGCTGCCCAGGGTTTTGTTTACCTCTTGTGTCTGGCATCCCAGGGTTTTGTTTACCTCTTGTGTCTGGCTGCCCAGGGTTTTGTTTACCTCTTGTGTCTGGCTGCCCAGGGTTTTGTTTACCTCGTGTCTGGCTGCCCAGGGTTTTGTTTACCTCGTGTCTGGCTGCCCAGGGTTTTGTTTACCTCTTGTGTCTGGCTGCCCAGGGTTTTGTTTACCTCGTGTCTGGCTGCCCAGGGTTTTGTTTACCTCGTGTCTGGCTGCCCAGGGTTTTGTTTACCTCTTGTGTCTGGCTGCCCAGGGTTTTGTTTACCTCTTGTGTCTGGCTGCCCAGGGTTTTGTTTACCTCTTGTGTCTGGCATCCCAGGGTTTTGTTTACCTCGTGTCTGGCTGCCCAGGGTTTTGTTTACCTCGTGTCTGGCTGCCCAGGGTTTTGTTTACCTCTTGTGTCTGGCATCCCAGGGTTTTGTTTACCTCGTGTCTGGCTGGGTTTTGTTTAGGCCGTGTCTGGGGTCAGCCCAGGACTGTTTTGTTTAATCCCGTCTGACGCCCGATGGCTTTCTGTTCCCTCTTCTGCTAGACCTGGTTCTGTTTACCCTCGGGTCTGCACCAGGGTGTCTGTTTACCTCTTCTGCTAGAGCTGGTCCCAACCTGTTCACTCTTGTGTCTGGCTGCCCGGTTCTGTTTACTCTGTCCCTGGTCCCACCATGGCTTTCTGTTCCCTCTTCTGCTAGACCTGGTCCCGAACCCCACCGCGGTCCCACCATGGCTGTCTGTTCCCTCTTCTGCTAGACCTGGTCCCCAACCCCACCGCTGGTCCCACCATGGCTGTCTGTTACCTCTTCTGCTAGACCTGGTCCGCCCAACCCTTTGCTTTGGTCCCACAGGCTGTCTGTTTCCCTCTTCTGCTGACCTGGTCCGCCATGGCTTTCTGTTCCTCTTCTGTAGCCTGGGCTAGCCCACCATGGCTGTCTGTTCCCTCTTCTGCTAGACCTGGTCCCCAACCCCACCGTGTCCCGCCATGGCTGTCTGTTCCCCGCTTCTGCTAGACCTGGTCCCGAGCCACCGCGGTCCCACCATGGCTGTCTGTTCCCTCTTCTGCTAGACCTGGTCCCCAACCCCACCGCGGTCCCACCATGGCTGTCTGTTCCCTCTTCTGCTAGACCTGGTCCCCAACCCCACCGCGGTCCCACCATGGCTGTCTGTTCCCTCTTCTGCTAGACCTGGTCCCCAACCCCACCGCGGTCCCACCATGGCTGTCTGTTCCCTCTTCTACTAGACCTGGTCCCGCCATGGCTTTCTGTTCCCTCTTCTGCTAGACCTGGTCCCCAACCCCACCGCGGTCCCACCATGGCTGTCTGTTCCCTCTTCTGCTAGACCTGGTCCCCAACGGTCCCGCCATGGCTGTCTGTTCCCTCTTCTGCTAGACCTGGTCCCCAACCCCACCGCGGTCCCACCATGGCTGTCTGTTCCCTCTTCTGCTAGACCTGGTCCCCAACCCCACCGCGGTCCCACCATGGCTGTCTGTTCCCTCTTCTACTAGACCTGGTCCCGCCATGGCTTTCTGTTCCCTCTTCTGCTAGACCTGGTCCCCAACCCCACCGCGGTCCCACCATGGCTGTCTGTTCCCTCTTCTGCTAGACCTGGTCCCCAACCCCACCGCGGTCCCACCATGGCTGTCTGTTCCCTCTGATGCTAGACCTGGTCCCCAACCCCACCGCGGTCCCACCATGTTATTTTAGGCGAATGTGACGCAGCCCATTTGCCAGCCGTGGTCCCAGTGTGCCCTGTAGGCGATATCAAAATGCACAAAAAATAGCCTAAAGAAATGGGTTAAATGACCATATATTCTCACATAGCCTAATATAAAACGGGCCATCGGTGATACTGGGCTGTATCAGCCAATAGGCTAGACGTACTGTAGTGTGAAGAGAGCAGAGCTGGAGAGACTTTCACTTTCTCTTGAGCTACGTTTTTATAGCCTACCTTTTTTTTTTTGGAGTGGGATGATTTTCAGACTGAGACAAAATATGAGTGATCAATATTTATTTCTAGGCAATATAGTAAACTATAGCCTGATCCTAGTTCTGAAGTACATTTTTCATGGAAAGATAACGGCCCCGTGCTTTTCCGCCCATGCAGCTATAGCCTACACTATTTTAATTGGACCACACACATACACACACCTGTTCTAGCACTTATGGCTACTGAATTTGAAGCGGTAGCAAGAATGACACTAACTTTCTCTTGAGCTACGTTTTGCATATAGGATATAGCCTACCTTTTTTTTTTTTTATGAGGAACGATTTGCAGGCAGAGACACATTTAAAAAAAATGGGTAATCAATATTGATTGAAAATGAGAATGAGCAACTCTCTCACCATGGTAACCTACGCGCCTGTTCCTTTTTCAATGACGATCAAATTTTTTTTTGATTGCACTCTAAACATGTTGTATTACATAATGAAAAAAGATTGACTGCAGAATTTGTTATGAAGCGTTGATGAAATTACTCTGTCGGTCTGATCGAGCCGTGATTCTGTTATGCTCTGTGATGAGTTTATAGTGCAGTATTAATGGGACGGGAGCCTGCGCCCGCCGCCTCTGGTTGGCCCATTTGCCGTGAAAGTACACTGTGTTCTGGGAAGACTTGACTGACTGTGGAGTGCTGAGCAGAGCAGGACCGATCCAGCTATTAAATATTGGCAGTTCATCCACTACAGAGTGAGTTGTGCAGGAAGAAGAAAAATAAACACGAGAGAGACTGATGTCCCTGCCTGCGTCGGTGCGCGCATGTTGGCTTGTTGATGCCCCCTCCTTGAGCCTGCATTACATCTCTGTGAGAGGGTGCTCTGTAGCCATTCCTTATACAGTCATTTATGGCTCTGGTCTGGCACATCTCTGTAAGCCTTACCCCCCCCGAATGATGGCCACTGTCACCATGACACTGCACAGAGACTTGTGCGGGTTAACACACAGTCACAGCCGTGGAGGTTGATTGATGATCAGACAGCTGCATCATCATGCTGGCATGTGCAGTAGTCTGATATGCTCATAGGAAAGGCCACAGGGTCGTTCTAGTTGGATTCAACAAGGGAGGTTGGCTGGCTGGCTGAGAGAGAGAGAGAGAGAGAGAGAGAGGGTCACTCACTCACTCACATCTTCTTCTTCTTCCCCTTGAGAAAAAGGGCACTTTTGATGTCCAGTCTGATGGACGGCTAAGGGAGATCGTGAGGGCAAGATGTTAGTGAGCTTTGATGCTGTCTTTCAAGGCCACTTGAAATATCAACTGTCTTCTGCACTTTTCATTTCTCTTTGTTTTTTTAGATTGAATGTGTTAGAATGAACCCTCTTCACACCTCGGGACCTGCCAGTTGGACCTGGAAACACTGCATTAGTTAATGGAGCCTTTGGCCAGAAGGAAAGGATGGTATTTTCTGAGTGATGATTATGGTTCTGCCTATGGAACGAATGGAATTAAAGAAAGAGTTGATTGGTGGCACTCGACTCTTGTGTCAGTGACGCCGTGCGTCTCAGATAAATTTCTATATTGACGCTCACCACTTGCTTTTCAATGAGAATGACAGATCTATAAAATAAAAAGTGATGTATGGCCTCTTTTTTTTAATGCCGTCAACGCCGCGTCAAATTAGGATTGATGGTGTTGAATTGGCAGGTAGACTGGCTCTAAATGTAGCAGCTAATCACATTAACCTCACACACCATGACGTCCTTGATTGGTAAACTGAAAGAAGTGTAAGACAGCTGAAACTGGTAGGAAGACAACTGCTCCAAGACCCATTCTCCATCATCTCCCTTTCTCACCAACTCCCAATAACCCATTTCACTTCCATCCTCAGTCTATCCACCCCCCCTCCCCCCACTTCTTGGAACTGCCTGTGTTCTTGTGTCTGGCTGTTGCAAGGAACCGATGGAATCTCCAGATAGAAAAACCACCAGGGAAATGGCAACTTCTCTAGGCCTATCTCTCTCTCTCTCTTTATGCCTTTAGGCAAAATGAAACATTTCAGATAATGAGATGCAGCCAATGTGCAACTGAAACGGGTGTTGTGAGTCGGACTGTAGTTTTACTAGGCTATTGCTAGAGAATGACTGAGCCAAGGTGGTCAAGAGATGCAGTCACGCCTTGAGACTCTTTTGAGGATCTGTGCTGACTCTGGGCCTTTTGAGGATCTGTGCTGACTCTGGGCCTTTTGAGGATCTGTGCTGACTCTGGGCCTTTTGACGATCTGTGCGGACTCTGGGCCTTTTGAGGATCTGTGCGGACTCTGGGCCTTTTGAGGATCTGTGCTGACTCTGGGCCTTTTGAGGATCTGTGCTGACTCTGGGCCTTTTGAGGATCTGTGCTGACTCTGGGCCTTTTGAGGATCTGTGCTGACTCTGGGCCTTTTGAGGATCTGTGCAGACTCTGGGCCTTTTGAGGATCTGTGCAGACTCTGGGCCTTTTGAGGATCTGTGCGGACTCTGGGCCTTTTGAGGATCTGTGCTGACTCTGGGCCTTTTGAGGATCTGTGCTGACTCTGGGCCTTTTGAGGATCTGTGCTGACGCTGGTCCTATGGTCCGAGGTTGTGGAACAGGTATGACGTGTTAATGCTCACACTTCATCTGCTGCACCCCACATCCCTGTACCATCCGTAACCCAAAGCCAAGGGAGAGACCATTCCCCCCCATGTCTACATGTCATATCAGGTACTGCATTCACTCTTGTCCCCTCTGGCTCTTGTGGTTCTTTTGAAGTGGACCTGTTCAGTTTGGTGGCACAGGGGAGGAGAAGGTTTTAGTACAGGCACAGTCTGTTCCGTTTTATAACCAGCCTGACCAGTGGGCTATGGTTGGAGGTTCTGTGTTGGGTTGGTGGCAGGAATGGCAGATGTCCCCCCTCAGTGAGAGCGTTAGGGTTCGCATGGCAGGATGCAGGAGGACGTCTGTATGAAAAGCCATCACTTTCACATGGCTGATAATGATGTAGGCTTTGTGGGCATGTACCAGGTGATGAAGCCCCATGACCGTACTGCCATTTTGATTCTTGTCTGATATGAGGCACTTGCCGGTATGCAGAACATTGAGCAAAGATCCTCATGTTGCTGTGTCTGGTCTGGCTGTGGTGCGGACTCTGCAGAGGGCCCTCTCGTCTAGTCCCCAGTGTGTCTGAGCCAAGGCAGTGATGGATGGATGGATGGAGAGATGGATGGATGGAGAGATGGATGGATGGAGAGATGGATGGATGGAGAGATGGAGAGATGGATGGATGGAGAGATGGATGGATGGAGAGATGGATGGATGGAGAGATGGAGAGATGGATGGATGGATGGAGAGATGGATGGATGATGGATGGATGGATGGAGAGATGGAGATATGATGGATGGATGGATGGATGGAGAGATGATGGATGGAGAGATGATGGATGGAGAGATGATGGATGGATGGATGGAGAGAGAGATGGATGGAGGGAGGGAGAGATGGATGGATGGATGGATGATGGATGGATTATATCTCTTTCCTCCTGCTGCTTCCAGTTTTCCCTCTGTGGATATTCAGGGACAGTCCCTGATTTTTGGCGGCCTGTCCCCGATTAGCCCTCAGAAAGAGAGAACCAACTATGGAGTTAAATTTAGTCTGACATTTCAATAATCAAACGCTGTATCTAATCAGATTTGCATGAATAAATATTTTCTGTCCCTGTACCAAACTCGTTTGCTCCCGCGGCTTCGCCACAAAAGTTTGATCAGGGATACGTTGTAACCACCGCATGAACAACCCAATGCCCATTGGCCAGAAAGTGTTTGCATGGAACAGCATCGGCTACCAAACTAAATTCTAAAATTACTAGATAGACTAGGAGGGGTAATCCCCCCCCAAAAAATGTGTGTAGCTACACCCCTGGTCACCTTTAAAAACGAATGCTTACCTTAAAGAAAAAACAGGCAACCTTTTGGGTTGGCTGGTGGAGACATGAAGAGCAGTACAATCCTCTGACTGATTTTTGTTATGAAGAACTTGAGGATCCTCATTCTCCTCCAACATGCTCATTGATGAAGAGCTGAAGGGTGTGTTGGTGGTGCCAGCTCCCCTTTAGGTGAGCTGAAGAGCTGTTGGTGGTGCCAGCTCCCCTGTAGGTGAGCTGAAGAGCTGTTGGTGGTGCCAGCTCCCCTGTAGGTGAGCTGAAGAGCTGTTGGTGGTGTACTGACCGTAGCCCAGCAGTGGCCAATCATGTCCTTCATTCCTCTGTTTGCCGAAGACTGTGGCTCCCTGCGTCAAAAGATTGCAGACGCTGGCTGGCATCGTGCTGAGTAAATGTTTGACGTTCGACCGTAACGGATGCCAAGTTCCAAAGCCACTCACTCGATTGTAATTGAGGGACTAACTTCAAAAAGATATTGCTGCTTTACTGCCCACCTTCCTAACCAAACAATAGCCCTTCCTCTAATATTATGACCCAGAACAGGGAAGGCATTATGTTTTGAGGGGTTACGGAGTTGAAAAATGTGCCTGGCCTGCACCACACCACATCTCTCCTTCTGTTGTCTGCCAATTCACCCTCCACCACTACCACCAAATGGCACCCTATTATCTATTTAGTGCACTACTTTCTACCCCTATAGGCCCTGGTCAAAAGTAGTGCACTAAATAGGTAAAACGGTGCCATTTGGGACTCGCTCTATCTGAAGTGGAGGTCTTTCACCTAATTTACTGAGGTTGATCACGGTCAATGTTTCATCTGCTACGTGACGCCTGAGAACACGCTTCCTCCGCTGCGATGGCAGATTACCCCACACATACACACAACCCATGACACACTTGCGCACACAGATGCTTGCTCGCGCAGGACCTGGAAAGGGACTCCTGTGAAGGGAGTTGATTTTATTGCCTTTTTCCTGGGCGAGTGATGATTGGTTACAGCCCCTGTTCTAGTGCTCTACTGTTACTATGTGCTAAGAGCTGAGATGTCTGACCTGCCTGTGTTCCTGTCTTCCAGGGCGAAGAGGGACCCCCCAGTCTGGAGTACATCCAAGCCAAGGACCTGTTCCCCCCGAAGGAGCTGGTCAGGGAGGACGACGACCTCCAGGTGGGTGACTGGGTGCACACAGGACACACACACACACACACAGGACACACACACAGGACACGCACACAGGACACGCACACAGGACACGCACACAGGACACGCACACAGGACACGCACACAGGACACACACACACACATATACAGTGAGGGGGAAAAAAGTATTTGATCCCCTGCTGATTTTGTACGTTTGCCCACTGACAAAGACATGATCAGTCTATAATTTTAATGGTAGGTTTATTTGAACAGTGAGAGACAGAATAACAACAACAAAATCCAGAAAAACGCATGTCAAAAATGATATAAATTGATTTGCATTTTAATGAGGGAAATAAATATTTGACCCCCTCTGCAAAACATGACTTAGTGCTTGTTGGCAATCACAGAGGTCAGACGTTTCTTGTAGTTGGCCACCAGGTTTGCACACATCTCAGGAGGGATTTTGTTCCACTCCTCTTTGCAGATCTTCTCCAAGTCATTAAGGTTTCGAGGCTGACGTTTGGCAACTCGAACCTTCAGCTCCCTCCACAGATTTTCTATGGGATTAAGGTCTGGAGACTGGCTAGGCCACTCCAGGACCTTAATGTGCTTCTTCTTGAGCCATTCCTTTGTTGCCTTGGCCGTATGTTTTGGGTCATTGTCATGCTGGAATACCTATCCATGACCCATTTTCAATGCCCTGGCTGAGGGAAGGAGGTTCTCACCCAAGATTTGACGGTACATGGCCCCGTCCATCGTCCCTTTGATGCGGTGAAGTTGTCCTGTCCCCTTAGCAGAAAAACACCCCCAAAGAATAATGTTTCCACCTCCATGTTTGACGGTGGGGATGGTGTTCTTGGGGTCATAGGCAGCATTCCTTCTCCTCCTCCAAATGGAATCTGATTGATTGATTGCTTCTGTGGACAGGTGTCTTTTATACAGGATACAAGCTGAGATTAGGAGCACTCCCTTTAAGAGTGTGCTCCTAATCTCAGCTCGTTACCTGTCTTTGCTCCTAATCTCAGCTCGTTACCTGTATAAAAGACACCTGGGAGCCAGAAATCTTTCTGATTGAGAGGGGGTCAAATACTTATTTCCCTCATTAAAATGCAAATCAATTTATAACATTTTTGACATGTGTTTTTCTGGATTTTGTTGTTGTTATTCTGTCTCTCACTGTTCAAATAAACCTACCATTAAAATTATAGACTGATCATGTCTTTGTCAGTGGGCAAACGTACAAAATCAGCAGGGGATCAAATACTTTTTTCCCTCACTGTGTACACACACACACACATATACATACACACACACACACACACATATCTACACACACACAAAGGATAGTATTCGAAACAGCTCATCTCTGCAGTAAGCTCTTTCTCTAGAGAGATATTCCTATGGGAATCTGCTGAGCGTGAGATGAGGCTGTTGTTCTGTAGGAACTCAGCCTGGTCATACTGGAAGGCATTTTGTAAAATAACAAGTCAACAGGAAGGGTTGTACTACACTAATTTACTGTTCTCAGCGTTCATGCTTGTTCTAGAGTGGAGAGGTGTGGTCCTCATATTGATGCCGATTTTATAAAAAATAAAAAAATAAAAATCAACCAGAACAATTCCATTCAGGTAAAATTCAACAGTATTTCAACTATGAATGGCAACCACATTGAATACTACTAAAGGGGATATAAATGGAATGGATCTAACCTCCCCCCTCAGAGCAGTCATCCACAGTTACCTGCAGGCCTCACGTTCACGCCAGAGAAAAGGCTTTAGATCTCAGTCAATTAGACTGGGTTTGGATTAGGCTAGGCAGGTGGCCACGACATGAGGTCTGGCTGGGTGAGAGACGGCTAGCAGCGGTGGCAGTGGGCCAGTCTATGAGCTCATCTGTAATCCTGTTGGGCATTCCAGAGCAGCTCCCTGGAGAACTGGAAGACGCTGCCATTGTTAAGGTGATACTGCAGGAAAAAGCTGTCTGGGCTCAGCACATTATATAACACGGACCGTGGGAGAAGGGTAGAGGAGAGGATCAAATCAAACTTTTTTTATTTAAAGCATTTAAAAATCGCAACACACTTTACATTTAAAATGAAGAAAGTGAAAGGAGGGTGGGGGAGGTTTGAGGTGTGAGCTAAAAATATTTTGCGGTCATCCATCCTGGTCCTGCCAACAGATTAACCTTTGAAAAGGTAAAAGATTATTTGGATGCTGCCTAACACAGGTTCAAAACACACAATGAGTTTAAATGCACACTAAAAAACATTTTAAATGCACACAAAAAAATATTTTCAATGCACACTAATAAACGTTTAAATGCACACTAATAAACGTTTAAATGCACACTAATAAACGTTTAAATGCACACTAAAAAACGTTTAAATGCACACTAAAAAACGTTTAAATGCACACTAATAAACGTTTAAATGCACACTAAAAAACGTTTAAATGCACACTAAAAAACGTTTAAATGCACACTAATAAACGTTTAAATGCACACAAAAAAACGTTTAAATGCACACTAAAAAACGTTTAAATGACAGACAAATTGAGAAAAGAAATTCCAGAAAATCACATTGTAGGATTTTTAATGAATTTATTTGCAAATTATGGTGGAAAATAAGTATTTGGTCACCTACAAACAAGCAAGATTTCTGGCTCTCACAGACCTGTAACCTCTTCTTTAAGAGGCTCCTCTGTCCTCCACTCGTTACCTGTATTAAAGGCACCTGTTTGAACTTGTTATCAGTATAAAAGACACCTGTCCACAACCTCAAACAGTCACACTCCAAACTCCACTATGGCCAAGACCAAAGAGCTGTCAAAGGACACCAGAAATAAAATTGTAGACCTGCACCAGGCTGGGAAGACTGAATCTGCAATAGGTAAGCAGCTTGGTTTGAAGAAATCAACTGTGGGAGCAATTATTAGGAAATGGAAGACATACAAGACCACTGATAATCTCCCTCGATCTGGGGCTCCACGCAAGATCTCACCCCGTGGGGTCAAAATTATCACAAGAACGGTGAGCAAAAAACCCAGAACCACACGGGGGGACCTAGTGAATGACCTGCAGAGCGCTGGGACCAAAGTAACAAAGCCTACCATCAGTAACACACTACGCCGCCAGGGACTCAAATCCTGCAGTGCCAGACGTGTCCCCCTGCTTAAGCCAGTACATGTCCAGGCCCGTCTGGAGTTTGCTAGAGTGCATTTGAGTGGGGCGGCGCACAATTGGCCCAGCGTCGTCCAGGGTAGGGGAGGGAATGGCCGGCATGGATGTAGCTCAGTTGATAGAGCATGGCGTTTGCAACGCCAGGGTTGTGGGTTCGATTCCCACGGGGGGCCAGTATAATTTTTGTTTTTTATTCACTAACTAAGTCGCTCTGGATAAGAGCGTCTGCTAAATGACTAAAATGTAAATGTAAAAATGATTGGGAGAATGTCAGATGAAACCAAAATATAACTTTTTGGTAAAAACTCAACTCGTCGTGTTTGGAGGACAAAGAATGCTGAGTTGCATCCAAAGAACACCATACCTACTGTGAAGCATGGGGGTGGAAACATCATGCTTTGGGGCTGTTTTTCTGCAAAGGGACCAGGACGACTGATCTGTGTAAAGGAAAGAATGAATGGGGCCATGTATCGTGAGATTTTGAGTGAAAACCTCCTTCCATCAGCAAGGGCATTGAATATGAAACGTGGCTGGGTCTTTTCAGCATGACAATGATCCCAAACACACTGCCCGGGCAACGAAGGAGTGGCTTCGTAAGAAGCATTTCAAGGTCCTGGAGTGGCCTAGCCAGTCTCCAATCTTTGGAGGGAGTTGAAAGTCCGTGTTGCCCAGCGACAGCCCCAAAACATCACTGCTCTAGAGGAGATCTGCATGGAGGAATGGGCCAAAATACCAGCAACAGTGTGTGAAAACCTTGTGAAGACTTACAGAAAACGTATATAACAAAGGGTATATAACAAAGTATTGAGAAACTTTTGTTATTGACCAAATACTTATTTTCCACCATAATTTGCAAATAAATTCATTAAAAATCCTACAATGTGATTTTTCTCATTTTGTCTGTCATAGTTGACGTGTACCTATGATGAAAATTACAGGCCTCTCTCATCTTTTTAAGTGGGAGAACTTGCACAATTGGTGGCTGACTAAATACTTTTTTCCCCCACTGTATACACACACACACACACACACACACACCCCATACTATGAGGTTGGAAAAATACTGTGACAATGATGATATCCCCTGTTAGTGCAAGAGCTGAATGAAATGTCAGCCTGTTTTGGTGGGATGGAGTTTTGTCCTGTCTGGTGACATCACCAGTTCTAAACCTCTCTGCCAATAACAGCTAGTTTTCAGTTTTCCCCTTCCCACTCAGCCCACAGTCCTAACAAAATTGTTGCTAAGAAGCAATTTTGTTTTCTTTTTGACCAATTTTTAATTTAAAACAATCACAGTAAAGTACTTCATTGTTACCCAGAAATGATTTGATATTGAGATAAAAAAAAATAATTTCTGATTTTAATTGCCATAATGTCTCACTATCCCTTGAAATATATCAGTCTGCGTAAGCATAACAGTTATAACATATTTCATTAATTTTTCTAATACATTTGATGATTCACTTATTTTATACAATCTATGTGATTTACCAAAACCTGAGATTCATATGGGCATATTAAATACTTTTTGGGGGGATCCTGTACTGTCACAAGATCAAGGAGTGGTGGTTTCCCAGGGACCACCTTGGGAGTCGATTACCATTAAAACTCCTTCCCCAACAGACATTTATTTGACTTTAATACTTCTTTCTGCTGAGCAATCTCCAGTCAACCATGTCTGTTTTCTCCCTAGATGTTTATTTTCTTACAGACAGACAGAGGCGGTGTTATAAAGTAATTCGTGTAATTATTGCAATCAAGAGACTCCACTACTTTTAAATGTGTGCAGAATTTGATTGTTAATTGTTCGGTTAGCCTCAGAGAACCTTGTCCATTCTAGAGTGTTACACAAAACACATTCTAGCATGTACAGTGGGGAGAACAAGTATTTGTTCTCCCCACTGTATGTTATTGTTCATGTCCCATATGATATGAAAAAAAAAAAACGTTTTACCCATCAGCATTTTAATGATGGTCTCCTGTTTCACCTTGAAATGATATGACCTCTTTCACCTTGAAATGATATGACCTCTTTCACCTTGAAATGATATGACCTCTTTCACCTTGAAATGATATGACCTCTTTCACCTTGAAATGATATGACCTCTTTCACCTTGAAATGATATGACCTCTTTCACCTTGAAATGATATGACCTCTTTCACCTTGAAATGATATGACCTGTTTCTTTGGCTGCTTTGGAGTGGATTTATAGCTTTTATATAATGTTCGTAGAATTAAACAATCACTCTTTTTGGATCGTGTCATAACACGCAGCATTAGTGACCGTGGCGCAGTGGTCTAAGGCACTGCATCGCAGTGCTAACTGTGCCACTAGAGATACTGGTTCGAATCCAGGCTCTGTCGCAGCCGGCCGCGACCGAGAGACTCATGGGCGGCGCACAATTGGCCCAGCGTCGTCCAGGGTAGGGGAGGGAATGGCCGGCAGGGATGTAGCTCAGTTGATAGAGCATGGCGTTTGCAACGCCAGGGTTGTGGGTTTGATTCACTAACTGTAAGTCGCTCTGGATAAGAGCGTCTGCTAAATGACTAAAATGTAAATGTAAATGTAATAAAATGCACGGTACTGTGTAATTTTGAAGTGTTCTCAGGTGCTCGCTCACTGTAAAAGTTATTTATTCTGTCACGTCTCCGTAATGACCTGTCGATTCAGAATAGGCAGACTAGGCCTTTGTGGTGTACACTCATTGGCTGCTACTATCTGGATGCACTTTACCCTCGCTTCATGTACATGCAGTATCTACCTCGGGTACGTCTGCACCTTGATCTGGTACTCCCTGTATATAGCTCCACATTGATCTGGTACTGGTACTCCCTGTATATAGCTCCACATTGATCTGGTACTGGTACTCCCTGTATATAGCTCCACATTGATCTGGTACTGGTACTCCCTGTATATAGCTCCACATTGATCTGGTACTCCCTATATATAGCTCCACATTGATGTGGTACTGGTACTCCCTGTATATAGCTCCACATTGATCTGGTACTCCCTGTATATAGCTCCACATTGATCTGGTACTCCCTATATATAGCTCCACATTGATCTGGTACTGGTACTCCCTGTATATAGCTCCACATTGATCTGGTACTGGTACTCCCTGTATATAGCAGCACATTGATCTGGTACTGGTACTCCCTGTATATAGCTCCACATTGATCTGGTACTGGTACTCCCTGTATATAGCAGCACATTGATCTGGTACTGGTACTCCCTGTATATAGCTGCACATTGATCTGGTACTGGTACTCCCTGTATATAGCAGCACATTGATCTGGTACTGGTACTCCCTGTATATAGCTGCACATTGATCTGGTACTGGTACTCCCTGTATATAGCTCCACATTGATCTGGTACTGGTACTTCCTGTATATAGCTGCACATTGATCTGGTACTGGTACTCCCTGTATATAGCTCCACATTGATCTGGTACTGGTACTCCCTGTATATAGCTGCACATTGATCTGGTACTGGTACTCCCTGTATATAGCTCCACATTGATCTGGTACTCCCTGTATATAGCTCCACATTGATCTGGTACTGGTACTCCCTGTATATAGCTCCACATTGATATGGTACTGGTACTCCCTGTACATAGCTCCACATTGGTCTGGTACTGGTACTCCCTGTATATAGCTCCATTCTTGTGTATTTTATTTTATTTGATTCCTCGTGTTAGTTACTATTTAATTTTGTATTATGTTTAAATTCTGCATCGTTTGGAAAGGTTCGTAAGCAAGCATTTCACTGTAAAATCAACTTCACCAGTTGTATTTGGCGCATGGGATAAATAACATTTGATTTGAAGGGTTACTTCTAGAGGCCTCCCTGCCTCGGCGCTGACCAGAATTAAAAAAACACTACACCCTACCCTCTAGTCACACTGCCAATCTGCATCCCAATGTACCCTATTCCCTAAGTAGTGCACTACATAGGGAATAGGGTGTCATTTGGGACTCTGCCTCTGTCTGGGTAAGGGAAGTCTCCAGGCTCTAGCCTGCCTTGCTGACTTTGATCCTGTCTTCTTTGATGGCTCTCCTGCATGGCAGCGCAGGCCTCCCTGGTTGGAGCTGCAGCCCCATGAAAAATGCATGTTCTCTAGGGGTATGGCATTACCTTCAGAGCTGCTGAAATCTACTAGGAGGGACGCACTGTAGCTTCTAATAGACAAAGAGCGCCCCGGCTATAGAATGAATAGATGCTTTTACTGCTCTGTGGTGCAGTGGGTCTGTCTAACTGCTCTGTGGTTGGTTGAGAAAATGGATGTGTGTCCGTGTGTCATCAATATTGACTGTAGACAGACAGACACGGGGAGCCGGACATTGGGAGCCGGACATTGGGAGCCAGACACAGGGAGCCGGGGAGCCGGACATTGGGAGCCGGACACAGGGAGCCAGGGAGCCGGACATTGGGAGCCAGACACAGGGAGCCAGGGAGCCGGACACGGGGAGCCGGACACGGGGAGCCAGACACAGGGAGCCAGGATCATTTACCTCAGAAAAGCACAGACTCTGTTAGCAGGCAGACAAATAGGCTTCCTAATAAAGTGGTTTATGAGCCGTTTGTGTCCGTCTGCCACATGCTCTTCCAAGTGTGTCTGTCTCCCCACAGCTGTCACACCAGAGGATCCTCAGAGCCATTTTGTTTTATTCAAGTCACCCTCCCTCCTTTTGGGCATCAGTTTAGTCATTCCCTCCCTCTGTCCTCCTCGTCTCTTGTCTCTCGGTCTCTTTTTCTCTTTGCCTCTCCATTTCTCTCTGTTTCAGACAGTCATTCCCATGATGGTACCACACTGCCAGTCTTTAAAGGCACAGGCAGAACAGTAGGATTGCCGGCCGAGAGTACTTAGCCGAACCGATTCTACATGTAGAAATGGGCGAAAATTACGAAATTCCGTCCGTCAGTCGGCCACCGGGAAGCGGTTCCCTATAACATACCGCGCCGACGGCAAGTGAACAGACGGCCCCCTTAACTGGGGCTTACTGCAGGCAAATGACAGACTAGCTACACTCAGCCACCGTAGTGTCACATGTCCAGTGCATTTGGAAAGTATTCAGACCCCTTGATTTTTTACACATTTTGTTACGTTACAGCCGTATTCTAAAATTGATTAAATTATTTTTTTCCCCTCATCATTCTACACACAATATCCCATAATGACGAAGTGAAAACAGATTTTTAGAAATGTTTGTATTCAAACCCTTTGTTATGACACTGGAAATTGAGCTCAGGTGCATCCTGCTTCCATTGATCATCCTTGATGTTTCTACAACTTGATTGGAGTCCACCTGTGTTCAATTCAATTGATTGGACATGATTTGGAAAGGCACACACCTGTCTACATAAGGTCCCACAGTTGACAGTTCATGTCAGAGCAAAAACCAAGCCAAGAGGTCGATTTAATTGTCCGTAGAGCGCCGAGACAGGATTGTGTCGAGGCACAGATCTGGGGAAGGTTACCAACACATTTCTGCAGCATTGAAGGTCCCCAAGAAAACAGTGGCCTCCATCATTCTTAAATGGAAGAAGTTTGGAACCACCAATACTCTTCCTAGAGCTGGCCGCCCAAACTGAGCAATCGGGGGAGAAGGGCCTTGGTCAGGGAGGTGACCAAGAACCCGATGGTCACTCTGACAGAGCTCCAGAGTTCCTCTGTGGAGATGGGAGAACCTTCCAGAAGGACAACCATCTCTGCAGCACTCCACCAATCAGGCCTTTATGGTAGAGTGGCCAGACGGAAGCCACTCCTCAGTAAAAGGCGCATGACAGCCCGCTTGGAGTTTGCCCAAATCAAATCAAATTTTATTGGTCACATGCGCCGAATACAACAGGTGCAGACATTACAGTGAAATGCTTACTTACAGCCCTTAACCAACAGTGCATTTATTTTAAACAAAAAAGTAAGAATAAAACATCAACAAAAAAAGTGTTGAGAAAAAAGGAGCAGAAGTAAAATAAAGTGACAGTAGGGAGGCTATATATACAGGGGGGTACCGTTGCAGAGTCAATGTGCGGGGGCACCGGCTAGTTGAGGTAATATGTACATGTGGGTAGAGTTAAAGTGACTATGCATAAATACTTAACAGAGTAGCAGCAGCGTAAAAAGGATGGGGTGGGGGGGCAGTGCAAATAGTCCGGGTAGCCATGATTAGCTGTTCAGGAGTCTTATGGCTTGGGGGTAGAAGCTGTTGAGAAGTCTTTTGGACCTAGACTTGGCACTCCGGTACCGCTTGCAGGCGGTAGCAGAGAGAACAGTCTATGACTAGGGTGGCTGGAGTCTTTGACAATTTTGAGGGCCTTCCTCTGACACTGCCTGGTATAGAGGTCCTGGATGGCAGGGAGCTTTGCCCCAGTGATGTACTGGGCCGTGACGCACTACCCTCTGTAGTGCCTTGCGGTCAGAGGCCAAGCAGTTGCCATACCAGGCGGTGATGCAACCAGTCAGGATGCTCTCGATGGTGCAGCTGTAGAATTTTTTGAGGATCTGAGGACCCATGCCAAATCTTTTTAGTCTCCTGAGGGGGAATAGGCTTTGTCGTGCCCTCTTCACGACTGTCTTGGTGTGTTTGGACCATGATAGTTCGTTGGTGATGTGGACACCAAGGAACTTGAAGCTCTCAACCTGTTCCACTACAGCCCCGTCGATGAGAATGGGGGGCGTGCTCAGTCCTCTTTTTTTTCCTGTAGTCCACAATCATCTCCTTTGTCTTGGTCACGTTGAGGGAGAGGTTGTTGTCCTGGCACCACAAGGCCAGATCTCTGACCTCCTCCCTATAGGCTGTCTCATCGTTGTCGGTGATCAGGCCTACCACTGTTGTGTCGTCGGCAAACTTAATGATGGTGTTGGAGTCGTGCCTGGCCATGCAGTCATGGGTGAACAGAGAGTACAGGAGGGGACTGAGCACGCACCCTGAGGGGGCCCCCGTGTTGAGGATCAGTGTGGCAGATGTGTTGTTACCTACCCTTACCACCTGGGGGCGGCCCATCAGGAAGTCCAGGATCCAGTTGCAGAGGGAGGTGTTTAGTCCCAGGATCCTTAGCTTAGTGATGAGCTTAGAGGGCACTATGGTGTTGAATGCTGAGCTGTAGTCAATGAATAGCATTCTCACGTAGGTGTTCCTCTTGTCCAGGTGGGAAAGGGCAGTGTGGAGTGCGATAGAGATTGCATCATCTGTGGATCTGTTGGGGCGGTATGCAAATTGGAGTGGGTCTAGGGTTTCTGGGATTATGCTGTTGATGTGAGCCATGACCAGTCTTTCAAAGCACTTCATGGCTACAGACGTCAGTGCTAGGGTCGGTAGTCATTTAGGCAGGTTATCTTAGAGTCCTTGGGCACGGGGACTATGGTGGTCTGCTTGAAACATGTTGGTATTACAGACTCAGTCAGGGACATGTTGAAAATGTCAGTGAAGACACTTGCCAGTTGGTCAGCACATGCTCGGAGTACACGTCCTGGTAATCCGTCTGGCCCTGCGGCCTTGTGAATGTTTGTTGACCTGCTTAAAAGTCTTACTCACATCGGCTACGGAGAGCGTGATCACATAGTCATCCGGAACAGCTGGTGCTCTCATGCATGCTTCAGTGTTGCTTGCCTCAAGCGAGCATAGAAGTGGTTTAGCCGCCTGGTAGGCTTGTGTCACTGGGCAGCTCGCGGCTGTGCTTCCCTTTGTAGTCTGTAATAGTTTTCAAGCCCTGCCACATCCGACGAGCGTCAGAGCCAGTGTAGTATGATTCAATCTTAGACCTGTATTGACTCTTTGCCTGTTTGATGGTTCGGTCGGAGGTCATAGCCGGATTTCTTATAAGCGTCCGGGTTAGAGTCCCGTCTTGAAAGCGGCAGCTCTACCCTTTAGCTCAGTGCGGATGTTTCCCTGTAATCCATGGCTTCTGGTTGGGGTATGTACGTACGGTCACTGTGGGGACTGACATCATCGATGCACTTATTGATGAAGCCAGTGACTGATGTGGTGTACTCCTCAATGCTGTCTGAAGAATCCCGAACATGTTCCAGTCTGTGCTAGCAAAACAGTCCTGTAGCTTAGCATCTGCGTCATCTGACCACTTTTTTATTAACCGAATCACTGGTGCTTCCTGCTTCAGTTTTTGCTTATAAGCAGGAATCAGGAGGATAGAGTTATGGTCAGATTTGCCAAATGGAGGGCGAGGGAGAGCTTTGTATGCGTCTCTGTGTGTGGAGTAAAGGTGGTCTAGAGTTTTTTTCCCTCTGGTTGCACATTTAACATGCTGGTAGAAATTAGGTAGAACGGATTTAAGTTTCCTGCATTAAAGTCCCCGGCCACTAGGAGCGCTGCATCTGGATGAGCGTTTCCTGTTGATTAATGGCCTTGTACAACTCATTCAGTGCAATCTTAATGCCAGCATTGGTTTGTGGTGGTAAATAGACAGCTATGAAAAATATAGATGAAAACTCTCTTGGTAAATAGTGTGGTCTACAGCTTATCATAAGATACTCTACCTCAGGCGAGCAAAACCTCGAGACTTCCTTAGTATTTGATTTTGTGCACCAGCTGTTGTTTACAAATATACAGAGACCGCCACCCCTTGTCTTACCAGAGTCAGACGTTCTGTCCTGCCGATGTAGCGTATAGCCTGCTAGCTGAATGTTATCATTGTTGTCGTTCAGCCACGACTCCGTGAAACATAAGATATTACAGTTTTTAATGTCCCGTTGGTAGGATAACCGTAATCTTAAATCGTCCATTTTATTCTCAAAAGCTTGAACGTTGGCTAATAGGATTGATGGAAGAGGCAGTTTACTCGCCGCCGTCGGATCCTTACAAGGCACCCGGATCTGCGTCCGCGATATCTCCGTCTCTTCCTCACGCGAATGACGGGGATCTGGGCCTTGTCGGGTGTCTGTAGGATATCCTTCGCGGCCGCCTCGTTGAAGAAAAAATCTTCGTCCAATGCGAGGTGAGTAATCACTGTCCTGATATCCAGAAGCTCTTTTTGGTTATAAGAGACGATGGCAGAAACATTATGTACAAAATAAATTACAAATAACGCGGAAAAACACACATAATAGTACAATTGGTTAGAGGGCTGTAAAACGGCAGCCATCTTCTCCGGCGCTGTTCAAGAACAAAAGGCAAAAGAACAAAAGGCAAAAGGCACCTAAAGGACTCTCTGACCATGAGAAACAAGATGATCTGGACTGATGAAACCAAGATTGAACTCTTTGGCCTGAATGCCAAGCGTCACGTCTGGAGGAAACCTGGCACCATCCCTACGGTGAAGCATGGTGGTGGCAGCATCATGCTGTGGGGATGTTTTTCAGCGGCAGGGACTGGGAGTCTAGTCAGGATCGAGGGAAATATGAACTGAGCAAAGTACAGAGATACTTGATGAAAACCTGCTCCACAGTGCTCAAGACCTAAGACTGGGGCGATGGTTCACCTTCAAACAGGACAACGACCCTAAGCACACAACCAAGACAACGCAGGAGTGGCTTCAGGACACATCTCTGGCTGGGCCACTCAAGAACATTCAAAGCCCGGACTTGAGCTCGATCGAACATCTCTGGAGAGACCTGAAAATAGCTGTGCAGCGATCCTCCCCATCCAACCTGACAGAGCTTGAGAGGATCTGCAGAGAAGAATGGGAGAAACTCCCCAAATACAGGTGTGCCAAGCTTGTAGCGTCATACCCAAGAAGACTCGAGGCTGTAATCGCTGCCAAAGGCGCTTCAACAAAGTACTGAGTAAAGGGTCTGAATACTTATGTAAATGTGATATTTAAATTTTTTATAAATGTCCAAACATTTCTAAAACGGTTTTTGCTTTGTCATTACGGGGTATTGTGTGTGTGTGTGTGTGTGTAGGTTGATAGTGGCAAAATTTTTTATATTAATCCATTTTAGAACAAGGCTGTAACTTAACAAAATGTGGAAGAGTGAAGGGGTCTGAATACTTTCCGAATGCACTGTATGTAAAATGCATAATACACAGGAAAATCTAATTTCTGATTGCACTGGGGCTTTAACACCGTCACGGCCTCTATCCATCCCGAAACCCTGAAAAAATTCAATTCAATTGGAACCTCATCTCTCCTTGCTGTGACCCATTTCTCTGATCTTTCATTTAATTTCATTAGAGAGAAGGGAGCTTATGACAATCCTAATGAATAGCCTATATTATGAAATAACAGTGCAGACGTACAGTATTTATGTTGCAGTCTCCAGGACCGGTCACATGCGCCTGTTGCTCAGTCGTTTTTCTATACTGTACACTCTAGGCTGCAGCTTTCCCAGCCCCGTGTTGGCTAATGATGTTGTTTCATGTCTGCCTGCTCTTCAGACATCTCCCCTGCCTGCCGTGTATTTCCAAGCCCCAGTAAGTCCTGCTTTTACAGTGACTCAGCACATACTGGCTGTAATGAGGCAATGCAGTATTATGGTGGTCTCTAGGCAAGAACACAGTGTTTTTATGATGTGTTTCTAAAATAGAATAATTATAGATTTTAGATGTAGTCTCTCTAATGAATTCTCACAACATAAGAACAACAAACCACATGCCAAGAAGGTCCTGGTATACAACTTCACAAAAGACACAAGGTCCTGGTACACAACTTCACAAAAGACACAAGGTCCTGGTACACAACTTCACAAAAGACACAAGGTCCTGGTACACAACTTCACAAAAGACACAAGGTCCTGGTACACAACTTCACAAAAGACACAAGGTCCTGGTACACAACTTCACAAAAGACACAAGGTCCTGGTACACAACTTCACAAAAGACACAAGGTCCTGGTACACAACTTCACAAAAGACACAAGGTCCTGGTACACAACTTCACAAAAGACAAGGTCCTGGTACACAACTTCACAAAAGACACAAGGTCCTGGTACACAACTTCACAAAAGACACAAGGTCCTGGTACACAACTTCACAAAAGACAAGGTCCTGGTACACAACTTCACAAAAGACACAAGGTCCTGGTACACAACTTCACAAAAGACACAAGGTCCTGGTACACAACTTCACAAAAGACACAAGGTCCTGGTACACAACTTCACAAAAGACACAAGGTCCTGGTACACAACTTCACAAAAGACACAAGGTCCTGGTACACAACTTCACAAAAGACACAAGGTCCTGGTACACAACTTCACAAAAGACACAAGGTCCTGGTACACAACTTCACAAAAGACAAGGTCCTGGTACACAACTTCACAAAAGACACAAGGTCCTGGTACACAACTTCACAAAAGACAAGGTCCTGGTACACAACTTCACAAAAGACACAAGGTCCTGGTACACAACTTCACAAAAGACACAAGGTCCTGGTACACAACTTCACAAAAGACACAAGGTCCTGGTACACAACTTCACAAAAGACACAAGGTCCTGGTACACAACCTCACAAAAGACACAAGGTCCTGGTACACAACTTCACAAAAGACACAAGGTCCTGGTACACAACTTCACAAAAGACACAAGGTCCTGGTACACAACTTCACAAAAGACACAAGGTCCTGGTACACAACTTCACAAAGACACAAGGTCCTGGTACACAACTTCACAAAAGACACAAGGTCCTGGTACACAACTTCACAAAAGACACAAGGTCCTGGTACACAACTTCACAAAAGACACAAGGTCCTGGTACACAACTTCACAAAAGACACAAGGTCCTGGTACACAACTTCACAAAAGACACAAGGTCCTGGTACACAACTTCACAAAAGACACAAGGTCCTGGTACACAACTTCACAAAAGACACAAGGTCCTGGTACACAACTTACAAAAGACACAAGGTCCTGGTACACAACTTCACAAAAGACACAAGGTCCTGGTACACAACTCACAAAAGACACAAGGTCCTGGTACACAACTTCACAAAAGACACAAGGTCCTGGTACACAACTTCACAAAAGACACAAGGTCCTGGTACACAACTTCACAAAAGACACAAGGTCCTGGTACACAACTCACAAAAGACACAAGGTCCTGGTACACAACTACAAAAGACACAAGGTCCTGGTACACAACTTCACAAAAGACACAAGGTCCTGGTACACAACTTCACAAAAGACACAAGGTCCTGGTACACAACTTCACAAAGACACAAGGTCCTGGTACACAACTTCACAAAAGACACAAGGTCCTGGTACACAACTTCACAAAAGACACAAGGTCCTGGTACACAACTTCACAAAAGACACAAGGTCCTGGTACACAACTTCACAAAAGACACAAGGTCCTGGTACACAACTTCACAAAAGACACAAGGTCCTGGTACACAACTTCACAAAAAGACACAAGGTCCTGGTACACAACTTCACAAAAGACACAAGGTCCTGGTACACAACTTCACAAAAGACACAAGGTCCTGGTACACAACTTCACAAAAGACACAAGGTCCTGGTACACAACTTCACAAAAGACACAAGGTCCTGGTACACAACTTCACAAAAGACACAAGGTCCTGGTACACAACTTCACAAAGACACAAGGTCCTGGTACACAACTTCACAAAAGACACAAGGTCCTGGTACACAACTTCACAAAAGACACAAGGTCCTGGTACACAACTTCACAAAAGACACAAGGTCCTGGTACACAACTTCACAAATACTTGAGTGGAAGAGAAGAAAAAAAAAAGTGTTGGTTAGAGATGTTTTTTCAATTCACCAGAAATGCACAGACACACACACACACACACACAGACACACACACAGACACACACAGTAATAATACCTCTCCCACTTTGCATCACAGACCTGATAGTGACGCCAGCGAACAAGACCAGAGCTTTGTTCCAGGCAGAGGAACATTTGATCTCTATAGACGATTTCATCTCATTTAGACGTCACTGTAAAAACCACTGCTCACAGCTATGATGTTTCTCAGCTGTCGCCACGCGCCAGTTTTAATGAAAACGCGAACATGGGCATAATTTGTCACCGTCGCTATTAAATCATTCTCAGTAAAGTGCGATTAAATGTTGAATTGAGGCAGAGATTAACCCGGGTTGGAGTAAACACTGAGAACACAGTGATCGTAAATAGTTTTTGGGCTGCACCTCCATTAATGGGCTTCCTGTTTTAGAACAGCGTTTCCCTAACTCTGTCCTGGGCCCCCCCGGGGGCACAGTTTGGTTTTTGCCCTAGCACTACACAGCTGATTCAAATAATCAAAGTTTGATGATGATGTTGAATATATGAATCAGCTGTGTAGTGATAAAACAGGGTGCTAAAACTGTTTTGGGAAACCCTGTTTTTAGACGACGTGAGCCATCAATTTGAGTTTGACAGTCAGCTCCCTCTGTTTAGTCTCCCCCCTCTCTCTCTCCCTCCCCCCTCCCTCTCTCCACCTTGTTGGGTTTTTAAGCAGCTAAATGGCTGCTGCTGAAGGAAATGAAGAATGTGTTCTATTATCTTGTGATGGGAACCAATTATCTTAATGCAGGGTTCCTGTCCCTCCCATGTGCCCCAAATTGCACTCTATTCCCTAAATGGTGCAGTACTTTTGACCAGAGCCCTATGAGGAATGGGTTGCTATTTGGGATGTGACCCACCGGAGTCTGGGCTGAGGGCCGGGTCTGGGCTGAGGGCCGGGTCTGGGCTGAGGGCCGGGTCTGGGCTGAGGGCCGTGTCTGGGCTGAGGGCCGGGTCTGGGCTGAGGGCCGGGTCTGGGCTGAGGGCCGGGTCTGGGCTGAGGGCCGGGTCTGGGCTGAGGGCCGGGTCTGGGCTGAGGGCCGGGTCTGGGCTGAGGGCCGGGTCTGGGCTGAGGGCCGGGTCTGGGGGAACTAAAACAATGGCCACATAGCTGGAATGTTAATAGACGGTTTGAGAGCCATCACGAACACAGTACCATCATCAGCCATGTACGCACACACACACACACACACACACACACAGACACAGACACAGACACAGACACAGACACAGACACAGACACACACACACACACACACACACTCCCTTCAACCTCCCTGCCATCCTCTTTAGCCTGTTGGACTGCTCACTCAGGCTCAAAGACCAACCCACATGCTGTCCTCTCACAGAGGTCCTTTTATGCTAGTATGTCTATGTGCTAATTGGGACTGCCACAAGTACATTTTATTTTCCACAAACTGTCCCATGTTCCACCCTCTAGTACACAGTGTTTGGAGGGGTATGCCAGCTTGGAATTAAAATATGAAGCGGCACTGTGTCTGGCTGCTGTATAGAGGTGGTGCTCAGTGGGTTTCTGTTTGTAGTGAGCTTTTACATCCCATGGGATCCCTCCCTCCCTCCCCCTCCTCCCCCTCCCTCCCCTCCCTCCCCCTCTCCCCTCTCTCCTCCTCTCTCCCTCTCTCCTCTCTCCCCCTCCCTCCCCCTCTCTCCCCTCCTCCCCTCTCCCTCCCTCCCCTCCCTCCCCCTCTCTCTCCCTCTCTCCCTCTCTCTCTCCTCTCTCCTCCCTCCCCCTCCTCCCTCCCCCTCCCTCTCTCCCCCTCCCCTCCTCCCTCCCTCCCCTCTCCTCCCTCCCTCCCCCCTCTCTCTCCCCTCCTCCCCTCTCCCCTCCCTCTCTCCCCTCTCTCCCCTCTCTCCCCTCCTCCTCTCCCCTCCCTCCCCCTCCCCTCCCTCCCCTCCCCCCCCCTCCCTCTCTCCCTCTCTCCTCTCTCCTCCTCTCTCTCCCTCCTCCTCTCCCCCTCCCTCTCTCCCTCTCTCCCTCTCTCCTCCTCCCTCTCTCCCTCCCTCCCCCTCCCTCCCCCTCTCTCTCTCCCTCTTCCCTCCCTCCCCCTCCCTCCCCCTCCCTCTCCCCTCTCTCCCTCTCTCCCTCCCTCCTCCCCCTCTCTCCCTCCCCCCCTCTCTCTCTCCTCCCTCCTCTCCCCCTCCTCTCTCCCTCTCTCTCTCTCCTCCTCCTCTCTCCCTCCCTCCCCCTCTCTCCCTCCCTCCCCCTCTCTCTCCCCTCTCTCCCCCTCTCTCTCTCCCTCCCCCCCCTCTCTCTCCCCTCCCTCCCCCTCTCTCTCCCCTCTCTCCCCTCTCTCCCTCCTCCCCTCCCTCTCGCTCTCTCCCTCCTCCTCTCTCCTCCATGTGGTCCTATTTACCATTTAGAAATATAATCTAGCCGTTCTATTTCTATGCTGTTTACCAAAGCAGACCTCCAACCACTGGCAGTACAAGCAGCTGGAGAACCAGCCAATCATACTCCTACACCACTGGGCTGGAGAACCAAAGGGCTTTTCACACTACCGAGACGAATCAAGCCGAGCCGAACCAAGCTGCACTGAGCTGGCCTGGTTAAAAGAATGGCCAAGCCCCATTCATCCTAGGAGAGTAGCTGCTGCCTTGGCAGGAGCTAATGGGGATCCCTAATAAAAACAAATACACCATCCTTACCATACTAGTGGTACAGACTGGTGTTAATATAGGGTCAATGGGTAACATAGTGTAGTGATAACCATTTCCCAGTCAAGCTGTAGGTTCAGTGATAACCATTGCCCAGTCAAGCTGTAGGTTCAGTGATAACCATTTCCCAGTCAAGCTGTAGGTTCAGTGATAACCATTGCCCAGTCAAGCTGTAGGTTCAGTGATAACCATTGCCCAGTCAAGCTGTAGGTTCAGTGATAACCATTGCCCAGTCAAGCTGTAGGTTCAGTGAGTATAAGCTAAAGCAGCCGAGTTTGTGGTCTCTCTTCAGAAGACTGAATCCAGCTTAGATCATAGTAAAAGTCTGTCCTCAGAAATAGCCCTGAAAACACTGGGCTTGAGGGTAACAACATGTCATTGTACTGTATTAAATATAGTGTAATTACTGGTGGAGACACAAGCGTTTTTAAAAGGACCACGAGCAGGTGTGGAGAACAGCGTAGCTAGTGTTGGTTTTTCCATTGGACCCCATTCATTTTGTACAGGTTTGATGTGTGTGGCTGTGCACCCCTAGTGCAAGGTTGACAGAGTACAATAGGATTCATAGGAAGATTAATGTTTATTTTAATTTTATTTTTAGTCATTTAGCAGACGCTCTTATCCAGAGCGACTTACAGGAGCAATTAGGGTTAAGTGCCTTGCTCAAGGGCACATCGACAGATTTTTCACCTAGTCGGCTCGGGGATTAGAACCAGCGACCTTTCGGTTACTGGCACAACGCTCTTACCCACTAAGCTACCTGCCGCCCCAGGTCTGAAGTGGATGTAACACTGCAGTGTGTTTTTAATGTTGTGTTGACGTTTTTGTTTCCCCGATTTTTCTGTTGTCCTTATGACAAACATTGATCTGGTGTTGTGTTTTTTAAATGTTATGTCGATGTTGTCTTAACGTTGTATTGACGTTTGCGTCCCCTCCAGGTGCCGTTCCCAGCTCTTCCTGGGGAAGGGGTGGAGTATCTGGGCCGAGCCGATGACGCCATCATCGCCATCTCCAACTACAGGCTCCACATCAAGTTCAAGGACTCCATCATCAATGTAAGACATGATGCACCCCTGGTTTGCTACCAAATGGTACCTTTATAGCCTATGTAGTACACTACGTTTGATCAGGGCCCATAGTGCTTGGTCCCCTCCCCACCCCCTGGTGCTTGGTCCCCTCCTCCCCTCCCCACCCCCTGGTGCTTGGTCCCCTCCTCCCCTCCCCACCCCCTGGTGCTTGGTCCCCTCCTCCCCTCCCCACCCCCTGGTGCTTGGTCCCCTCCTCCCCTCCCCACCCCCTGGTGCTTGGTCCCCTCCTCCTCCTCCCCACCCCTGGTGCTTGGTCCCCTCCTCACCCCCTGGTGATTGGTCCCCTCCTCACCCCCTGGTGATTGGTCCCCTCCTCACCCCCTGGTGATTGGTCCCCCTCCTCACCCCCTGGTGATTGGTCCCCTCCTCACCCCCTGGTGCTTGGTCCCCCCTCCTGACCCCCTGGTGATTGGTCCCCCTCCTCACCCCCTGGTGATTGGTCCCCTCCTCACCCCCTGGTGATTGGTCCCCCTCCTCACCCCCTGGTGATTGGTCCCCTCCTCACCCCCTGGTGCTTGGTCCCCCTCCTGACCCCCTGGTGATTGGTCCCCCTCCTCACCCCCTGGTGATTGGTCCCCTCCTCACCCCCTGGTGATTGGTCCCCTCCTCACCCCCTGGTGATTGGTCCCCCTCCTCACCCCCTGGTGATTGGTCCCCTCCTCACCCCCTGGTGCTTGGTCCCCTCCTCACCCCCTGGTGATTGGTCCCCCTCCTCACCCCTGGTGATTGGTCCCCTCCTCACCCCCTGGTGCTTGGTCCCCCTCCTGACCCCTGGTGATTGGTCCCCCTCCTCACCCCCCTGGTGATTGGTCCCCTCCTCACCCCCTGGTGATTGGTCCCCCTCCTCACCCCCTGGTGATTGGTCCTCTCCTCACCCCCTGGTGATTGGTCCTCTCCTCACCCCCCTGGTGATTGGTCCTCTCCTCACCCCCTGGTGCTTGGTCCCCCTCCTCACCCCCTGGTGCTTGGTCCTCTCCTCACCCCCTGGTGATTGGTCCTCTCCTCACCCCCTGGTGATTGGTCCTCTCCTCACCCCCTGGTGATTGGTCCTCTCCTCACCCCCTGGTGCTTGGTCCCCCTCCTCACCCCCCTGGTGCTTGGTCCCCTCCTCACCCCTGGTGCTTGGTCCCCCCTCCTCACCCCCTGGTGCTTGGTCCCCTCCCCACCCCTGGTGCTTGGTCCCCCTCCTGACCCCCTGGTGATTGGTCCCCTCCTCACCCCCTGGTGCTTGGTCCCCCTCCTCACCCCCTGGTGCTTGGTCCCCTCCTCACCCCCTGGTGCTTGGTCCCCCTCCTCACCCCCTGGTGCTTGGTCCCCCTCCTCACCCCCTGGTGCTTGGTCCCCCTCCTCACCCCCTGGTGCTTGGTCCTCTCCTCACCCCCTGGTGCTTGGTCCTCTCCTCACCCCCTGGTGATTGGTCCTCTCCTCACCCCCTGGTGATTGGTCCTCTCCTCACCCCCTGGTGATTGGTCCTCTCCTCACCCCCTGGTGATTGGTCCTCTCCTCACCCCCTGGTGATTGGTCCTCTCCTCACCCCCTGGTGCTTGGTCCCCCTCCTCACCCCCTGGTGCTTGGTCCTCTCCTCACCCCCTGGTGATTGGTCCTCTCCTCACCCCCTGGTGATTGGTCCCCTCCTCACCCCCTGGTGCTTGGTCCCCTCCTCACCCCCTGGTGCTTGGCAGTGTGCTGGACACCACAGGAGCGGTGCATTGAGCAGTGTCTCTGATCTCACCAGCCAGGACTGTTGACGTTGCCTCTGGGGTTTTGGGAAGCCGGGCCAACGCTTCCCTACGTGCATAGTCACACACACACACACACACACACACACACACACACACACACACACTTTCTAACGTTGTCATCCAGCAGTCCTCTTCTACTGACATCAGCCCCTGCTGTAACACAAACAGCCTGGTTGTTTTCATTCAGTGGCCTGGCAGAGAGATTCCTCCTCCCTCGATCCGTAACGCCAGTCAGCTTGCAGAGTACATGTAGCAGGACTGTTTAAAAAAAAAATAAAAAAAACCCACGTAGATCTGCTCTGTCAGATTACCAGCCTTTTCCCTTTACTCTCTGTTTGTTCAAAAGGACTGGGTAATATGTAGGGTTTAGCAACGTTTAGTAGTAGGTCCCTGTGTAGCTCAGGTGGTAGAGCGCGGCGCTTTGCAACGCCAGGGTTGTGGGTTCGTTTCCCACGGGGGGGGGCCAGTATGAAAATGTATGCACTCACTTATACTGTAAGTCGCTCTGGATAAGAGCGTCTGCTAAATGACTAAACTGTAGTAAAGATTGAGGAACGTTCAGAAAAGCGCCATGCCGTACGGTAGGATTGGCGTTCTACCAAGTTCAAGAGGTTTTCTCTCAGGGGGTCTGTCCGGTAGGAAGGATTAAGCAACATTTGGAAGAAGAGACGTGAAGGATTGGCGTTTTGCAGTGCCAGCAGAGTCCTGCACTGAACCTAGTCAGTCAGTGGCACAGATGAACTGTAGTTACCTTTAGCCAACCAGCTCTCTTCTCATCCTTTTGCGCCCATTTAGTTTTTTTTTCTTCCATTTTCTTCTTCTCCTTTTGGAGCTTGGTTGTGGTCAGCTGATGTCACTCTTTCTGCCTTGAGTTTGTTCTCTGCTCCAGTTTATTATCTCCCATCTTTAGCTCTGTCTTTATCTTTTGCCCTCCATTTAACCTCCACTTCCTTCCTGTTTTATCTCTTTAGTTTCATCATTTTTCCATTTCCTCTCCTGCTCCCTGTCTTGATACCACTCTTCTGTCTCTCTCCGCTTCTTCCTCTCTCTTCTCTCTCTCGCTCTCTCCTCTCTCTCTTCTCTCCTCTCTCTCTCTCCCTCTCTTCTCTCCCTCGCTCTCTCTCTCCTCTCCCTCTCGCTCTCTCTCTTCTCTCTCTCTCTCTCTCCCTCTCTCTCTCGCTCTCTCTCTCTCGCTCTCTCTTCTCTCTCTCTCGCTCTCTCTCTCGCTCTCTCTCTCTCTCTCGCTCTCTCTCTCGCTCTCTCTCTCGCTCTCGCTCTCTCTCTCGCTCTCTCTCTCGCTCTCTCTCTCTCGCTCGCTCGCTCTCTCCCTCTCTCTCTCTCTCTCTCTCGCCTCTCCCTCACTCTCTCTCTCTTCTCCCTCCCTGTTCCTGGTGCCTGTTACTGTGTTGTAGACCTATCCAGGTGTGGACAATCACATTTCTGTGAGTACATTGTGTCAATAGCAACTTTTGGCTTCCCCCCTCCTCCCTCACAGTCTAGACTAGTCTGCTCTGTCATTAACTCTCTGTTCAGTTTAGACTAGTCTGCTCTGTCATTAACTCTCTGTTCAGTTTAGACTGACTGCTGCTGAAGGAATGTGCACCCTAAAAGAATAAAATGTCATTTAACTTTTCAATTGGAAGCAATCTAAACCCCCCCTATCAGCGTCAATGTTAATTGGTCAGCCCTAATCAAAGGTCAAGCCTCATTGGGTAATTGTATAACTGTTGAGTTTGGAGTGACAGCATTAACACCTCTGACCTGAGGTCCAATAACAGAGCTGTGGTACGGAACACTGCAGGCTCAGCATGACCTCTGACCTGAGGACCAATAACAGAGCTGTGGTACGGAACACTGCAGGCTCAGCATGACCTCTGACCTGAGGACCAATAACAGAGCTGTGGTACGGAACACTGCAGGCTCAGCATGACCTCTGACCTGAGGACCAATAACAGAGCTGTGGTACGGAACACTGCAGGCTCAGCATGACCTCTGACCTGAGGACCAATAACAGAGCTGTGGTACGGAACACTGCAGGCTCAGCATGACCTCTGACCTGAGGACCAATAACAGAGCTGTGGTACGGAACACTGCAGGCTCAGCATGACCTCTGACCTGAGGACCAATAACAGAGCTGTGGTACGGAACACTGCAGGCTCAGCATGACCTCTGACCTGAGGTCCAATAACAGAGCTGTGGTACGGAACACTACAGGCTCAGCATGACCTCTGACCTGAGGACCAATAACAGAGCTGTGGTACGGAACACTGCAGGCTCAGCATGACCTCTGACCTGAGGACCAATAACAGAGCTGTGGTACGGAACACTACAGGCTCAGCATGACCTCTGACCTGAGGACTAATAACAGCTGTGGTACGGAACACTGCAGGCTCAGCATGACCTCTGACCTGAGGACCAATAACAGAGCTGTGGTACGGAACACTGCAGGCTCAGCATGACCTCTGACCTGAGGACTAATAACAGAGCTGTGGTACGGAACACTGCAGGCTCAGCATGACAGAATGACTGAGTGAACACTCTAGAATAGATTGCACTTCTGCAGACTCCAGAGCTTGGCCTAAAATGATGATATGGTTGTATAATGGTTGTATAATGGTTGTATAATGGTTGTTGTTTTATATGAATGAGATTTTACTGTGTGGCAACTATGACAAGTGTAAATACCTTGAGATATAAACGTTCTAGTTTATGGAAGCTGAATTGACAACGTAATAACCTGTAATGTGGAAAATCACGTGATGCTGCTGTTGATGAGGCTAGATATTGGTGTGGCCATAGAAACATTATTGTAGTGTCTGTTTTAGGCCTATACCTAACAGTGGCTTGACTGAATTTACATAACCAATGGGGAAAGTAAGTCTACCACAAATGTCATCTTCGGATCCCCGGTGAAGTGTCTCCTCTGCTGTGTGAAAAATGTCTGGCTACCTCCTTGGACTTACAGCCTGCTACTCTACAATAGGTACCTTTTTTAAACTAGCCGTGACGTTAGATGTGTTGTCTATCCCGAGTAATGTGGCTGTCCTCTCTCTGGCTCCCCCTACAGGTGCCTCTGATGCTGATAGAGAGTGTGGAGAGCAGAGACATGTTCCAACTGCACATCATCTGCAAGGACTCCAAAGTCGTCAGGTAAAGAGAAACTCCTATCTAGGACACCTACACTGGCCAGGACACCTACACTGGCCAGGACACCTACACTGGCCAGGACACCTACACTGGCCAGAGACCACTGTCAACTACTATCAGGACGTACAGACAGACACATGGATACCATGTGCCCCACCAATCAGCGTTTTTTTTTTTGCCAGACCAAAAATAGGAATTGTATTCATAATAGTATTCCTTTTTGTTTTACGTTTGATTGACATATTAAGCACAACATTATATTTTAATGCATGTATAGGCTTAGAGACTTGGCAATAGTCTCTTCTATTTTGGATTTACCGCAATATTTCTACTACTGAGAACTGTTGCGAAAATAGCTCATTTGTTATTGCTCGGAGTTGGAAAAGAGATGTCATGAAGTTTGCTTAAGAACTGGTTTGGCTCAAAAACACTTGGATGCTTATTATTTAATTTTTTTGAAAGACTTGAGTTTTCAACTGAACAAAGAGCCCACTTCTCTCTCAGAAAGCCCTGCCTCAGACAGAGACATCATAAGTGTTCCTATGTCTTTGATTGGCCTTGTGTCCTACCTGAGAAGCAGATGTGATGTGGAAGGGCCCTGGGAAACACTGTTCTGTTCTCCATGAATACTCACCATATTGAAGAACCCTCTGAACACTCATTAGAATAGAGAACTATAGAATAATATCCGTATTAAAGAGCATTAATTATGACCCTGCTTGTGTGCTGGAAGAGAGCATATTATACAGTAGCCCTACAGTGCTGTATATCTAAATCACTAAAAATACACTCGCCATCCCCCCTCCCCTTATTCTGTCCAATTTAAGATGACTGTATGATCATGTAGGCCACACATGATTATGAAGTGTCTTTGGGTCCTTGAAAAGCACTAAATAAAACCTGGGTATTAGTATTCTTAGGCAAAACATGATAATATGGAAAAACCAAGATAATATGGTGAAACCAAGATAATATGGTGAAACCATGATAAAAATAAAATCAAAGTTTATTGGTACACAGATTTCCAGATGTTATCGCAGGTACAGGGCAGTAATGCTTGTGTTTCTAGCTCCAACAGTACAGTAATGATTGTGTTTCTAGCTCCAACAGTACAGTAATGCTTGTGTTTCTAGCTCCAACAGTACAGTAATGATTGTGTTTCTAGCTCCAACAGTACAGTAATGCTTGTGTTTCTAGCTCCAACAGTACAGTAATGATTGTGTTTCTAGCTCCAACAGTACAGTAATGCTTGTGTTTCTAGCTCCAACAGTACAGTAATGATTGTGTTTCTAGCTCCAACAGTACAGTAATGATTGTGTTTCTAGCTCCAACAGTACAGTAATGATTGTGTTTCTAGCTCCAACAGTACAGGTGTTTGTAGCTCCAACAGTACAGGTGTTTGTAGCTCCAACAGTACAGTAATGCTTGTGTTTCTTGCTCCAACAGTACAGGTGTTTGTAGCTCCAACAGTACAGGTGTTTGTAGCTCCAACAGTACAGGTGTTTGTAGCTCCAACAGTACAGGTGTTTGTAGCTCCAACAGTACAGGTGTTTGTAGCTCCAACAGTACAGGTGTTTGTAGCTCCAACAGTACAGGTGTTTGTAGCTCCAACAGTACAGTAATGCTTGTGTTTCTAGCTCCAATAGTACAGGTGTTTGTAGCTCCAACAGTACAGTAATGCTTGTGTTTCTTGCTCCAACAGTACAGGTGTTTCTCGCTCCAACAGTACAGGTGTTTCTCGCTCCAACAGTACAGGTGTTTCTCGCTCCAACAGTACAGGTGTTTGTAGCTCCAACAGTACAGGTGTTTGTAGCTCCAACAGTACAGGTGTTTGTAGCTCCAACAGTACAGGTGTTTGTAGCTCCAACAGTACAGGTGTTTGTAGCTCCAACAGTACAGGTGTTTGTCGCTCCAACAGTACAGGTGTTTGTCGCTCCAACAGTACAGGTGTTTGTAGCTCCAACAGTACAGGTGTTTGTAGCTCCAACAGTACAGGTGTTTGTAGCTCCAACAGTGCAGTAATGCTTGTGGTTCTCCCTCCAACAGTACAGGTGTTTCTAGCTCCAACAGTACAGTAATGATTGTGTTTCTTGCTCCAACAGTACAGTAATGCTTGTGTTTGTAGCTCCAACAGTACAGGTGTTTGTAGCTTCAACAGTACAGGTGTTTGTAGCTCCAACAGTACAGGTGTTTGTATCTCCAACAGTACAGGTGTTTGTATCTCCAACAGTACAGGTGTTTGTAGCTCCAACAGTACAGGTGTTTGTAGCTCCAACAGTACAGTAATGCTTGTGTTTCTTTAAGAAGTAATGCTTGTGTTTGAGCTCCAACAGTACAGTGTAGCTCCAACAGTACAGGTGTTTCTTGCTCCAACAGTACAGGTGTTTCTAGCTCCAACAGTACAAGTGTTTCTTGCTCCAACAGTACAGGTGTTTCTAGCTCCAACAATACAGGTGTTTGTAGCTCCAACAGTACAGTAATGCTTGTGTTTCTTGCTCCAACAGTACAGGTGTTTGTCGCTCCAACAGTGCAGGTGTTTGTAGCTCCAACAGTACAGGTGTTTCTAGCTCCAACAGTACAGTAATGCTTGTGTTTCTTGCTCCAACAGTACAGGTGTTTCTAGCTCCAACAGTACAGGTGTTTCTAGCTCCAACAGTACAGGTGTTTGTAGCTCCAACAGTACAGTAATGCTTGTGGTTCTCGCTCCAACAGTACAGGTGTTTGTAGCTCCAACAGTACAGGTGTTTGTAGCTCCAACAGTGCAGTAATGCTTGTGGTTCTCGCTCCAACAGTACAGGTGTTTCTAGCTCCAACAGTGCGGTAATGATTGTGTTTCTTGCTCCAACAGTACAGTAATGCTTGTGTTTGTAGCTCCAACAGTACAGTAATGCTTGTGTTTGTAGCTCCAACAGTACAGGTGTTTCTAGCTCCAACAGTACAGGTGTTTCTAGCTCCAACAGTACAGGTGTTTGTAGCTCCAACAGTACAGGTGTTTGTAGCTCCAACAGTACAGGTGTTTGTAGCTCCAACAGTACAGGTGTTTGTAGCTCCAACAGTACAGGTGTTTGTAGCTCCAACAGTACAGGTGTTTGTAGCTCCAACAGTACAGGTGTTTGTAGCTCCAACAGTACAGGTGTTTGTAGCTCCAACAGTGCAGGTGTTTGTAGCTCCAACAGTGCAGGTGTTTGTTGCTCCAACAGTACAGGTGTTTGTAGCTCCAACAGTACAGGTGTTTGTAGCTCCAACAGTACAGGTGTTTCTCGCTCCAACAGTACAGGTGTTTCTCGCTCCAACAGTACAGGTGTTTCTCGCTCCAACAGTACAGGTGTTTCTCGCTCCAACAGTACAGGTGTTTGTAGCTCCAACAGTACAGTAATGCTTGTGTTTCTTGCTCCAACAGTACAGTAATGCTTGTGTTTCTAGCTCCAACAGTACAGGTGTTTCTTGCTCCAACAGTACAGGTGTTTATAGCTCCAACAGTACAGGTGTTTGTAGCTCCAACAGTACAGGTGTTTCTCGCTCCAACAGTACAGGTGTTTGTAGCACCAACAGTACAGGTGTTTGTAGCTCCAACAGTACAGGTGTTTGTAGCTCCAACAGTACAGGTGTTTGTAGCTCCAACAGTACAGGTGTTTGTAGCTCCAACAGTACAGGTGTTTGTAGCTCCAACAGTACAGGTGTTTGTAGCTCCAACAGTGCAGGTGTTTGTAGCTCCAACAGTGCAGGTGTTTGTAGCTCCAACAGTGCAGGTGTTTGTAGCTCCAACAGTGCAGGTGTTTGTAGCTCCAACAGTGCAGGTGTTTGTAGCTCCAACAGTACAGGTGTTTGTAGCTCCAACAGTGCAGGTGTTTGTAGCTCCAACAGTGCAGGTGTTTGTAGCTCCAACAGTACAGGTGTTTGTAGCTCCAACAGTGCAGGTGTTTGTAGCTCCAACAGTACAGGTGTTTGTAGCTCCAACAGTGCAGTAATGCTTGTGGTTCTCGCTCCAACAGTACAGGTGTTTGTAGCTCCAACAGTACAGGTGTTTGTAGCTCCAACAGTACAGGTGTTTGTAGCTCCAACAGTACAGGTGTTTGTAGCTCCAACAGTGCAGGTGTTTGTAGCTCCAACAGTGCAGGTGTTTGTAGCTCCAACAGTGCAGGTGTTTGTAGCTCCAACAGTGCAGGTGTTTGTAGCTCCAACAGTACAGGTGTTTGTAGCTCCAACAGTGCAGTAATGCTTGTGGTTCTCGCTCCAACAGTACAGGTGTTTGTAGCTCCAACAGTACAGGTGTTTGTAGCTCCAACAGTACAGGTGTTTGTAGCTCCAACAGTACAGGTGTTTGTAGCTCCAACAGTACAGGTGTTTGTAGCTCCAACAGTGCAGGTGTATGTAGCTCCAACAGTGCAGGTGTTTGTAGCTCCAACAGTACAAATAAACAATACACATATAATCCCCAGAAAACTAATAAGTTATATTGGATGAGCCCTGACTACAATACAGTATCTACACTACTGGTCAAAGGTTTTACAACACCTACTCATTCAAGGGTTTTTCTTAATTTTTTACTATTTACTACATTGTAGAATAATAGTGAAGACATCAAAACTATGAAATAACACATATGGAATCATGTAGTAACCAAAAAAGTGTTTAAACAAATCAAAATATATTTCATGTTTGAGATTCTTCAAATAGCCACTCTTTGCCTTGATGACAGCTTTGCACACTCTTGGCATTCTCTCAACCAGCTTCACCTGGAATGCTTTTCTAACAGTCTTGAAGGAGTTCCCACATATGCTGTTCTGCCTTGTTAGCTAGCAAATATATCCAAGTTGGCTGAACTTGAAATATTAAGATTAACTGACTACTCACAAGCACGTGGGCTTGTGCTTGAGAGATTGTTTACGAGACCTGTGTTCATTTTCTATAATACCTGCTACCAGAAGTTGGTCGTTATTAGTTCATGTACATTATTCATGGTTCTGGTTAAATTTGTAACAAAAATGGCCTTTTCATTGACTGACTTGAAAGCCAGATCTGTGATTATTGCAAAAAAGCAGCTATTTTAAATCATTAGTGGGTCCTATGGTTGTGGAAGGATTATATTTAGCTCAGGTGTAATTTCACAAGCCCTAAATGAATTAGTTTATTGCTGACTGTTTGAAATGCAGTGTATTTTACCTTTTAGTTGTACAGCAACATTTATTTTGAGAAAACATTTAAAAAATCAAGATATACAGTGGGGAGAACAAGTATTTGATACACTGCCGATTTTGCAGGTTTTCCTACTTACAAAGCATGTAGAGGTCTGTAATTTTTATCATAGGTACACGTCAACTGTGAGAGACAATCTAAAACAAAAATCCAGAAAATCACATTGTATGATTTTTAAGTAATTCATTTGCACTTTATTGCATGACATAAGTATTTGATACATCAGAAAAGCAGAACTTAATATTTGGTACAGAAACCTTTGTTTGCAATTACAGAGATCATACGTTTCCTGTAGGTCTTGACCAGGTTTGCACACACTGCAGCAGGGATTTTGGCCCACTCCTCCATACAGACCTTCTCCAGATCCTTCAGGTTTCGGGGCTGTCGCTGGGCAATACGGACTTTCTGCTCCCTCCAAAGATTTTCTATTGGGTTCAGGTCTGGAGACTGGCTAGGCCACTTCAGGACCTTGAGATGCTTCTTACGGAGCCACTCCTTAGTTGCCCTGGCTGTGTGTTTCGGGTCGTTGTCATGCTGGAAGACCCAGCCACGACCCATCTTCAATGCTCTTACTGAGGGAAGGAGGTTGTTGGCCAAGATCTCGCGATACATGGCCCCATCCATCCTCCCCTCAATACGGTGCAGTCATCCTGTCCCCTTTGCAGAAAAGCATCCCCAAAGAATGATGTTTCCACCTCCATGCTTCACGGTTGGGATGGTGTTCTTGGGGTTGTACTCATCCTTCTTCTTCCTCCAAACATGGCGAGTGGAGTTTAGACCAAAAAGCTCTATTTTTGTCTCATCAGACCACATGACCTTCTCCCATTCCTCATCTGGATCATCCAGATGGTCATTGGCAAACTTCAGACGGGCCTGGACATGCGCTGGCTTGAGCAGGGGGACCTTGCGTGCGCTGCAGGGTTTTAATCCATAACGGCGTAGTGTGTTACTAATGGTTTTCTTTGAGACTGTGGTCCCAGCTCTCTTCAGGTCATTGACCAGGTCCTGCCGTGTAGTTCTGGGCTGATCCCTCACCTTCCTCATGATCATTGATGCCTCACGAGGTGAGATCTTGCATGGAGCCCCAGACCGAGGGTGATTGACCGTCATCTTGAACTTCTTCCATTTTCTAATAATTGCGCCAACAGTTGTTGCCTTCTCACCAAGCTGCTTGCCTATTGTCCTGTAGCCCATCCCAGCCTTGTGCAGGTCTACAATTTTATCCCTGATGTCCTTACACAGCTCTCTGGTCTTGGCCATTGTGGAGAGGTTGGAGTCTGTTTGATTGAGTGTGTGTTGAGTGTCTTTTATACAGGTAACGAGTTCAAACAGGTACAGTTAATACAGGTAATGAGTGGAGAACAGGAGGGCTTCTTAAAGAAAAACTAACAGGTCTGTGAGAGCCGGAATTCTTACTGGTTGGTAGGTGATCAAATACTTATGTCATGCAATAAAATGCAAATGTATTACTTAAAAATCATACAATGTGATTTTCTGGATTTTTGTTTTAGATTCCGTCTCTCACAGTTGAAGTGTACCTATGATAAAAATTACAGACCTCTACATGCTTTGTAAGTAGGAAAACCTGCAAAATCGGCAGTGTATCAAATACTTGTTCTCCCCACTGTATATATATACAGTGAGGGGAAAAAAGTATTTGATCCCCTGCTGATTTTGTACGTTTGCCCACTGACAAAGACATGATCAGTCTATAATTTTAATGGTAGGTTTATTTGAACAGTGAGAGACAGAATAACAACAAAAAAATCCAGAAAAACGCATGTCAAAAATGTTATGAATTGATTTGCATTTTAATTAGGGAAATAAGTATTTGACCCCTCTGTAAAACATGACTTAGTACTTGGTGCCAAAACCTTTGTTGGCAATCACAGAGGTCAGACGTTTCTTGTAGTTGGCCACCATGTTTGCACACATCTAAGGAGGGATTTTGTCCCACTCCTCTTTGCAGATCTTCTCCAAGTCATTAAGGTTTCGAGGCTGACGTTTGGCAACTCGAACCTTCAGCTCCCACCACAGATTTTGTATGGGATTAAGGTCTGGAGACTGGCTAGGCCACTCCAGGACCTTAATGTGCTTCTTCTTGAGCCACTCCTTTGTTGCCTTGGCCGTGTGTTTTGGGTTATTGTCATGCTGGAATACCCATCTACGACCCATTTTCAATGCCCTGGCTGAGGGAAGGAGGTTCTCACCCAAGATTTGACAGTACATGGCCCCGTCCATCGTCCCTTTCATGCGGTGAAGTTGTCCTGTCCCCTTAGCAGAAAAACACCCCCAAAGCATAATATTTCCACCTCCATGTTTGACGGTGGGGATGGTGTTCTTGGGGTCATAGGCAGCATTCCTCCTCCTCCAAACACGGCGAGTTGAGTTGATGCCAAAGAGCTCGATTTTGGTCTCATCTGACCACAACACTTTCACCCAGTTCTCCTCTGAATCATTCAGATGTTCATTGGCAAACTTCAGACGGGCCTGTATATGTGCTTTCTTGAGCAGGGGGACCTTGCGGGCGCTGCAGGATTTCAGTCCTTCACGGCGTAGTGTGTTACCAATTGTTTTCTTGGTGACTATGGTCCCAGCTGCCTTAAGATCATTGACAAGATCCTCCCGTGTAGTTCTGGGCTGATTCCTCACTGTTCTCATGATCATTGCAACTCCACGAGGTGAGATCTTGCATGGAGCCCCAGGCCGAGGGAGATTGACAGTTCTTTTTGTTTCTTCCATTTGCGAATAATCGCACCAACTGTTGTCACCTTCTCACCAAGCTGCTTGGCGATGGTCTTGTAACCCATTCCAGCCTTGTGTAGGTCTACAATCTTGTCCCTGACATCCTTGGAGAGCTCTTTGGTCTTGGCCATGGTGGAGAGTTTGGAATCTGATTGAATGATTGCTTCTGTGGACAGGTGTCTTTTATACAGGTAACAAGCTGAGATTAGGAGCACTCCCTTTAAGAGTGTGCTCCTATTCTCAGCTCGATAGCTGTATAAAAGACACCTGGGAGCCAGAAATCTTTCTGATTGAGAGGGGGTCAAATACTAATTTCCCTCATTAAAATGCAAATCAATTTATAACATTTTTGACATGCGTTTTACTGAATTTTTTTGTTGTTATTCTGTCTCTCACTGTTCAAATAAACCTACCATTAAAATTATAGACTGATACGTTCTTTGTCAGTGGGCAAACTTACAAAATCAGCAGGGGATCAAATACTTTTTCCCTCACTGTATGTATATATATATATATATTGTGAATCGTCCATAAATGTGAAAAAAATCGCGAGAGTATTTTTAGGCCATATTGCCCAGCCTTAAACTAGCCTCTCAAAGCACTTCATGATGACAGAAGGGAGCGCTACTTGCCGATAGTCATTTAGTTAATTTACATTCGCTTTCTTGGGTACAGGAACAATGGTGGACATCTTGAAGCAAGTGGGGACAACCGACTGGGATATGGAGAGATTGAATATCCTGAGTGGCGCAGTGCATCGCAGTGCTAACTGTGCCACTAGAGATCCTGGTTCGAATCCAGGCTCTGTCGCAGCCGGCCGCGACCGGGAGACTCATGGGCGGTGCACAATTGGCCCAGCGTCGTCCAGGGTAGGGGAGGGAATGGCCGGCAGGGATGTAGCTCAGTTGATAGAGCATGACGTTTGCAACGCCAAGGTTGTGGGTTCGATTCCCACGGGGGGCCAGTATAAAAAAATATGTATTCACTAACTGTAAGTCGCTCTGGATAAGAGCGTCTGCTAAATGACTAAAATGTAAATGTAATATGTTCGTAAAACACTCCAGCCAGCTGATTTGCACATGTCCTGAGAAAGCGGCTTGCGATGCCATCTGGGCCGGCAGCCTTGCGAGGGTTAACACGCTTAAATGACTGACTTGCGTCGGTCACGGAGAACGAGAACACACAGTCCTCTTGAGCGTCGGAGGCTCTGTTGTTTTCCTCGAAGCTGGCGAAGAAGGTTTTTAGCTCGTCCGGGAGCGAGGCATCGGTGTCAGCGATGTGGCTGGCTTTCCTTTTATAACCCGTGATTGTCTGGAGTCCCTGCCACAAGTCTTGTGTCTGAGCTGTTGAATTGAGACTCCACTTTGTCCCTGTACTGTAGTTTAGCCTGTTTGATCGCCTTACGGAGGTCATAGCTGGTCTGTTCCCAGTCACCTTGCAGCGGTTAAATGCGGTGGTTCGCGCTTTCAGTTTTGCGCGAATGCTGCCATCTATACACGTTTTTTGGTTTGGATAAGTTCTTATCGTCACAGTGGGAACAACACCCTCTATGCACTTCCTGATGAACCCAGTCACCGAGTCTGTGTATACGTCGATACTATTCTCAGAGGCGACCTGGAACATTTTCCAGTCCGCGTGATCAAAACAATCTTGAAGCATAGATTCTGATTGGTCAGACCAACGTTGAACAGTCCTTACCACTGAAGCTTCCTGTTTTAAGTTTCTGCCTATAGGTGGGGATGAGTAGACTGGAGGTGTGATCTGATTTGCCAAAGGGAAGTTGGGGGAGGGCCTTGTAGCTGTCCCGGAAGGGAGAGTAGCAATGATCCAGGGTCTGTGTTGCGCGTGTAGCAGAGGAGATGTGTTGATAGAATTTCGGTAGCGTTTTCCTCAGATATCCTTTATTAAAATCCCCCAGCTACAATAAATGCGGCCTCAGGGTATGCGGTTTCCAGTTTGCACTTAGTCCGTTGTAGTTCCTTGAGAGCCGTGTCGGCTTGGGGGGGGGAATATACACGGCAGTGACGATGACCGAAGAAAATTCTCGGGATGTAATGCGGTCGCCATTCGATGGTGAAGTATTCCAGATGGGGAGAACAAAAGGACTTGAGTTCCTGGACATTACAATCACACCATGAGTTGGACGTTCCTGGACGTTACAATCACACCATGAGTTGGACGTTCCTGGACGTTACAATCACACCATGAGTTGGACGTTCCTGGACGTTACAATCACACCTGAGTTGGCGGCGAATCACACCATGAGTTGGACGTTCCTGGACGTTACAATCACACCATGAGTTGGACGTTCCTGGACGTTACAATCACACCATGAGTTGGACGTTCCTGGACGTTACAATCACACCATGAGTTGGACGTTCCTGGACGTTACAATCACACCATGAGTTGTTCATCGTCAAACAAACCCCTTCTGCCTTTCTTTCTCCCGGAGAGTTCTTTCTCCCTGTCCGCGCGATGGTTGATAATATCGTGAAACCGTAATATGGACAAAGAGTGATAATATGGTGAAACCGTGATGTTTTCTTGAAGGTCCTGGCCGTCCTCTGACGTCCCGCCCTGATGTGTTTTTGTTCTGTTATCTCCTCAGATGCCGCTTCTCCACGTTCAAGCAGTGCCAGGAGTGGCTGAAGCGTCTGACCCGGGCCATAGCCCGCCCTGGCAGGCTGGAGGATCTGTTTGCCCTGGCCTATCACGCCTGGTGCCTGGGGGGCAGCACTGACGATGAGGACCAGCACCTACACCTCTGCAGACCAGGTCAGAGACACACACACTCACACACATACACACACACACACACACACACACACACACACACAGAGAGAGAGAGAGATACCTACAGGAAATACGTATTTGAGCTGACGGCTCAGAGAACTGGGATTTCTTTATAGCCTTTATCACTTCACTCCCAACAGACGGACTGATATATTCTCTGTGCACGTGGATATATATTCTCTGTGCACGTGGATATATATTGTCTGTGCACGTGGATATATATTCTCTGTGCACGTGGATATATATTCTCTGTGCACGTGGATATATATTCTCTGTGCACGTGGATATATATTCTCTGTGCACGTGGATATATATTCTCTGTGCACGTGGATATATATTCTCTGTGCACGTGGATATATATTGTCTGTGCACGTGGATATATATTCTCTGTGCACGTGGATGCACAGAGAATATACTGATTTTGAGCTGAATAATTAAAATCTTCAGGGAACTGAGGGTTCGGGTTCCCTCATTGTAGCCATTTTGTTCATATCAAATCATCCCTTTCTCTTTGACATCACTCAATCCATCTCCCCCTTTACGCTCTTCATCACTCAATCTATCTCCCCCTTTACGCTCTTCATCACTCAATCCATCTCCCCCTTTACGCTCTTCATCACTCAATCCATCTCCCCCTTTACGCTCTTCATCACTCAATCTATCTCCCCCTTTACGCTCTTCATCACTCAATCTATCTCCCCCTTTACGCTCTTCATCACTCAATCCATCTCCCCCTTTACGCTCTTCATCACTCAATCTATCTCCCCCTTTACGCTCTTCATCACTCAATCCATCTCCCCCTTTACGCTCTTCATCATCTCAATCTATCTCCCCTTTACGCTCTTCATCATCTCAATCCATCTCCCCCTTTACGCTCTTCATCATCTCAATCCATCTCCCCCTTTACGCTCTTCATCATCTCAATCTATCTCCCCCTTTACGCTCTTCATCATCTCAATCTATCTCCCCCTTTACGCTCTTCATCATCTCAATCTATCTCCCCCCTTTACGCTCTTCATCATCTCAATCTATCTCCCCCTTTACGCTCTTCATCACTCAATCCATCTCCCCCTTTACGCTCTTCATCATCTCAATCCATCTCCCCCTTTACGCTCTTCATCACTCAATCTATCTCCCCCTTTACGCTCTTCATCACTCAATCCATCTCCCCCTTTACGCTCTTCATCATCTCAATCCATCTCCCCCTTTACGCTCTTCATCACTCAATCTATCTCCCCCTTTACGCTCTTCATCACTCAATCCATCTCCCCCTTTACGCTCTTCATCACTCAATCTATCTCCCCCTTTACGCTCTTCATCACTCAATCCATCTCCCCCTTTACGCTCTTCATCATCTCAATCCATCTCCCCCTTTACGCTCTTCATCACTCAATCCATCTCCCCCTTTACGCTCTTCATCATCTCAATCTATCTCCCCCTTTACGCTCTTCATCATCTCAATCCATCTCCCCCTTTACGCTCTTCATCATCTCAATCCATCTCCCCCTTTACGCTCTTCATCATCTCAATCTATCTCCCCCTTTACGCTCTTCATCATCTCAATCTATCTCCCCCTTTACGCTCTTCATCATCTCAATCTATCTCCCCCTTTACGCTCTTCATCATCTCAATCCATCTCCCCCTTTACGCTCTTCATCACTCAATCCATCTCCCCCTTTACGCTCTTCATCATCTCAATCCATCTCCCCCTTTACGCTCTTCATCATCTCAATCCATCTCCCCCTTTACGCTCTTCATCATCTCAATCTATCTCCCCCTTTACGCTCTTCATCATCTCAATCCATCTCCCCCTTTACGCTCTTCATCATCTCAATCCATCTCCCCCTTTACGCTCTTCATCATCTCAATCTATCTCCCCCTTTACACTCTTCATCATCTCAATCCATCTCCCCCTTTACGCTCTTCATCACTCAATCTATCTCCCCCTTTACGCTCTTCATCACTCAATCTATCTCCCCCTTTACGCCCTTTCCCTGTGTTTGTAGGTGACCATGTCCTCTTTCTCTGTGTGTTTGTAGGTGACCATGTCCTCTTTCTCTGTGTGTTTGTAGGTGACCATGTCCTCTTTCTCTGTGTGTTTGTAGGTGACCATGTCCTCTTTCTCTGTGTGTCTGTAGGTGATCATGTCCTCTTTCTCTGTGTGTCTGTAGGTGACCATGTCCTCTTTCTCTGTGTGTCTGTAGGTGATCATGTCCGTCAGAGGCTGCAGATGGAGGTGAAGAGGATGGGCTTCGACATGCAGAACGCCTGGAGAGTGTCCGACATCAACCTCAACTACAAGTACGACACACACAGACACAACGCAGAGCAGGAAGATTTATGATCAAACTGCTGCCTCATCAAGTTGACGCGCACACACACACACACACACCACCCCCTTAATTAGCCAGCCCACTCTCTCCTAAGCAGGCACGTCTGTCTGTGCTGTCAAATGGTCCCAGGCTAGCTAGCGGAACAGACTGGATGGGGAGAGTGACTCAGCATTTCAAAGTGCCTTTTCTGTGCCAGTCAGTGTTTGAACTTTCTCTCTCTGTCGTTACTTGGCTCTTGATCATCTGTGTGACAGCTCTGAAGGAGAGGACAGACAGACGGACAGTAGGGAGAATGGACAGACACTAGGGAGTGTGGGAGGTAGAGAAAGGAGGATTAGTGGGAGGGAGAGTGGGAGGGAGAGAAAGAAGCATTAGTGGGAGGGAGAGTGGGAGGTAGAGAAAGAAGGATTAGACAGAGGAGTAGAGTAGGAGTCACTGTCATCCCTGTGACAGACTGAGCTCTCTCTCTCTAAAGGACAGTCAGGCCGTGAGGCCCATACAGACTGGTAGTATACTGTTAGGAGGACTCTGTCTAACCTTCAGAAGTATTCAGACCCTTTGCTATGAGATTTGAAATTGAGCTCAGGTGCATCCATTGATCATCCTTGAGATGTTTCTACAACTTGACTGGAGTCCACCTGTGGTAAATTCAATTGATTGGACATGATTTGGAAAGGCACACACCTGTCTGTATAAGGTCCCACAGTTGACAGTGCATGTCAGAGCAAACACCAAGCCATGAGGTTGAAGGAATTGTCCGTAAAGCTCAGAGACAGGATTGTGTCGAGGCACAGATTTGGGGAAGGGTACCAAAACATTTCTGCAGCATTGAAGGTCCCCAAGAACACAGTGGCCTCCATCATTCTTAAATGGAAGAAAGTTTGGAACCACCAATACTCTTCCTAGAGCTGGCCGCCCAAACTGAGCAATCAGGGGAGAAGGGGTGTGTGTGTGTGAGAGAGAGAGCGGTGACCAAGAACCTGATGTTCACTCTGACAGAGCTCCAGGGTTCCACTGTGAAGATGGGAGAACCTTCCAGAAAGACAACCATCTCTGCAGCACTCCACCAATCAGGCCTTTATGGTAGAGTGGTCAGACGGAAGCCACTCCTCAGTAAAAGGCACATGACAGCCCATTTGGAGTTTGCCAAAAGGCACCTAAAGGACTTTCAGATTCTCTGGTTTGATGAAACCAAGATTGAACTCTTTGGCCTGAATGCCAAGCGTCACGTCTGGAGGAAACCTGGCATCATCCCTACGGTGAAGCATGTTGGTGGCAGCATCATGCTGTGGGGATGTTTTTCAGCGGCAGGGACTGGGAGTCTAGTCAGGATCAAGGGAAATATGAACGGAGCAAAGTACAGAGAGATCCATGATGAAAACCTCCAGAGCACTCAGGACCTCAGACTGGGGCGAAGGTTCACCTTCCAACAGGACAACAACCCTAAGCACACAGCCAAGACAGCGCAGGAGTGGCTTTGTGACAAGTCTCTGAATGTCCTTGAGTGGCCCAGCCAGAGCCCGGACTTGAACCCGATTGAACATCTCTGGAGAGACCTGAAAATAGCTGTGCTGCGACGTTCCCCATCCAACCTGACAGAGCTTGAGAGGATCTGCAGAGAAGAATGGGAGAATTATTGTGTGTAGATTGCTGAGGATTTGTATTTATTTTAATCCATTTAGAATAAGGCTGTAACGTTAACAACATGTGGTTAAAGTCAAGGGGTCTGAATACCTTCTGAATGCACGGTGTAGAGGAGGCATGGAGATGGTGTACGTGCTGGAGTGTCAGAATAGGTTATAGAATAGATTATAGTAAGAATAGATTATAGTAAGAATAGATTATAGAATAGATTATAGTAAGAATAGATTATAGAATAGATTATAGTAAGAATAGATTATAGAATAGGTTATAGTAAGAATAGATTATAGAATAGATTATAGTAAGAATAGATTATAGTAAGAATAGATTATAGAATAGGTTATAGAATAGGTTATAGTAAGAATAGATTATAGAATAGATTATAGTAAGAATAGATTATAGAATAGATTATAGTAAGAATAGATTATAGAATAGGTTATAGTAAGAATAGATTATAGAATAGATTATAGTAAGAATAGATTATAGAATAGATTATAGTAAGAATAGATTATAGAATAGATTATAGTAAGAATAGATTATAGAATAGATTATAGTAAGAATAGATTATAGAATAGGTTATAGTAAGAATAGATTATAGAATAGATTATAGTAAGAATAGATTATAGAATAGGTTATAGAATAGATTATAGTTAGAATAGATTATAGAATAGATTATAGAAACATATTTAAAGGATAGTGAGCTATAGGGATAACCTCCTGAATATCTCAGTTTAAGCATTGCTTGGAGAAATCAATCTCACTTTGGATGTTTTATCTGAGAATTAAAAGCCCCCTCTCTAACAGTCTTGGTGCACTACCTTGGTAATTACCCTGCTCTGCTGTGTGCTTTTATATGTCCCAGGGCTTTTATATGTCCCAGGGCTTTTATATGTCCCAGGGCTTTTATATGTCCCAGGGCTTTTAGAGTCAGGTTCGTCAGTAGTGATACATGTACATTCCTATACGTATCAAGCTACATGCGTTTTATGCAGATGGACCTTATTGCTTAGTGCATATGTAATGAAGGTGATTTGATAAACTATACGCGCTTGACGAGTAACCTTGCCTTTTGAGCTAAAGACTTCAGCTAGCTGCCTAGGGTTTATCTCAGCGGTCTAATGCAGTATTGTGGCTCGCAGGACACATGGGTTCCAATCCAGTCGACTGTATGATCTGTATATAATCCTAACCCCTCTCCCCCCTCCCCCCCCTCGTCTCCCTCGTCCCTCTCCCCTCTCTCCCCTCGTCTCCCCTCCTGCCAGGCTGTGCTCCAGCTACCCCCAGAAGCTGCTGGTGCCAGTGTGGATTACAGACAAGGAGTTGGAGAGTGTGGGCTCCTTCAGATCCTCCAAGAGAATCCCTGTGGTGGTCTATAGGTAGGTACACACACACACACACACACACACACACACACACACACACACACACACACACACACTCGCCATACTATACACACACACACACACACACACACACACTCGCCATACTATACACACACACACACACACACACACTCGCCATACTATACACACACACTCGCCATACTATACACACACACACACACACACACACTCGCCATACTATACACACACACACACACACACTCGCCATACTATACACACACACACACACACACACACACACACACACACTCGCCATACTATACACACACACACACACACACACACTCGCCATACTATACACACACACACACACACACACACACTCGCCATACTATACACACACACACACACACACACACACTCGCCATAATATACACAAGCACATTTTTGTCATTTAGCAGACACTCTTATCCAGAACGATTTACAGTTAGTGTGTTCACTTTTAAGGTAGCTAGTTTAGACAACCACATCACAATGTTTTTTTTTATTTTCTTCTCAATAGAGCAGCCATCAGCAAAGTCAGCACTAGTAAGAAAAGAAAAGACGAGTGTGAGTGTGAGAAAGGCAAGGGTGTTTGTTTTTTGGTCAGGGAATAGGTAGTTTTTCAGGTGTTGTCGGAAGGTGGGCAGGGACTCGGCTGTCCTGATTTTAGGATTTTATGAAGCTCCCCATTAGCTGTTGCAAAAGCAGCAGCTACTGTTCCCGGGTTCTGATATTAGGGGGGAGCTTGTGCCAGGACAGAGAAGAGCTTAGACTGGGATGAGCCGGCCCCTCGTAGGGGTGGGAGGGCCAAGAGACCAGAGGTGGCAGAACGCAGTGCTCGGGTTAGGGTGTAGGGTTTGAGCAAGGACTCTGGTTGGGGTGTAGGGTTTGAGCATAGCCTGAAGGTAAGGAGGGACAGTCCCCCTTGCTACTCCGTAGACAAGCACCAGGGTCTTGAAGATGATGCAAGCTTCAACTGGAAGCCAGTGGACGGTGCGGAGGAACGGGGAGACGTGGGAGAACTTGGGAATGTTGAACACCAGGCGTGCTGTGGAGTTGCAGGGGTTTGATTGCACAAGCAGGGAGCTTGCGGTAGTCCAGTCGTACTCTACTGATGTTGTTGCAGGGATCGGCAACAAGCAGAGGGATTTTTTTGGGCCCCCCAAAGTTTTTAGGATTTTTATGTAAAATCACCAGCAATTCAGCTGAAAATTAGTTCAATTTAGGAAATCTGTTTCCAAGTATTCCCACGAATAAAAAAGAGACATACTGTATATGATCGTGTCTCAATGTAATCAAGGTATGAAATTATTATTTTCAAATACAATCTCTTTTTGGGCTTAGTTGTGTTCAATTTGCTGTGTCGTCCCATGGCTGAATTTAGTTGCTTACTTCTGTTGTAGAGCCTGAATCTGCAGGAGCGAGTCACTGCTTTGATGTTTGCACTTAACGACAGGGTGTTGTCCAGGATCACGCTGCGGTTATTTGCACTCTGGGAGAGGGACACTGAGTTGTCAACCGTGATGGACAGGTCTTGGAGAGGGCAGGCCTTCCCCGGGAGGAAGAGCAGCTCTGTCTTGTCGAGGTTGAGCTTGAGGTGGTGGGCTGTCATCCAAGCTGAAATGTCGGCCAGGCACGCAGAGATACGTGTCACCACCTGGTTGTCTGAAGGAGGAAGAACACACACTGAAACATACACACGGACACACACACTGAAACATACACACGGACACACACACTGAAACATACACACGGACACACTCACTGAAACATACACACGGACACACACACTGAAACATACACACGGACACACACACTGAAACATACACACGGACACACACACTGAAACATACACACGGACACACACACACTGAAACATACACACGGACACACACACACTGAAACAGACACGGACACACACGCACTGAAACGGACACGGACACACACACACACACACTGAAACGGACACGGACACACACACACTGAAACGGACACACACACACTGAAACGGACACACACACACTGAAACGGACACGGACACACACACACACTGAAACGGACACACACACACTGACACGGACACGGACACACTGAAACAGACACGGACACGGACACACTGAAACAGACACGGACACACACACACTGAAACAGACACGGACACACACACACTGAAACAGACACGGACACACACACACACGGACACACACTATGAAACAGACACGGACACACACACTGGCACATTCCAAATATCCTCACCATACCCAGCCTATGGACCAACACATTCCAAACACATGGCTAATGTTTTGACCTGCTCTGGTTTTGTAATGTATTGTTTACTGATGGATAGTCCCCCTATCCTGCCGTCCCACCAGGCACCAGAGGAACGGGGCAGTGATCGCCCGCTGCAGCCAGCCAGAGATCAGCTGGTGGGGCTGGAGGAACACAGAGGATGAGTACCTGGTAACATCCATCTCTAAGGCCTGTCTGATGGACCCCGGGGCCAGATTCACCTGTGGGGCCCCAGCCTGCAGCCAGCCCCGAGGGGAGGGCCCAGACAGCTCTGACAGCGACTTTGGTAAGGATGTGATCTGGGTTTAGTCTTATTTATTGACCTTAGGTAAGTAACACTGCTCAATGCATTGTAACTGCATCGTCGTGCATTATACCTGCAGGCTTTAAGTTAGGTGTTACCAGCCTTCACTTTACAAGACAAGTTGACCGACGGAGAAGACATTCTCATCAACAGCAATAACCTGGGGTGGGTAGGAGGAGGGGGAGAGGGGAGAGGAGAGGGTGGGGTAGGAGGAGAGGGGTGGGTGGAGGAGAGGGGTGGGTAGGAGGAGAGGGAGGGTAGGGGGGAGGAGGAGGGGGTGGAGGAGGGGGATGGGTAGGAGGGAGGGGGGTGGGTAGGAGGGGAGAGGAGAGGGTAGGAGAGGAGGGAGGGTGGAGGAGAGGAGAGGGTAGGAGGGGTGGGTAGGAGGAGAGGGGTGGGTAGGAGGAGAGGGAGGGAGGGGGAGGGGGTGGGTGGGAGGAGGGAGGGGGTGGGTGGGAGGAGGAGAGGGGAGGGGTGGGAGGAGGAGAGGGAGAGGGGTGGGTAGGAGGGAGGAGAGGGGAGAGGGGTGGGTAGGAGGAGGGGAGAGGGAGGAGGAGAGGGGTGGGTAGGAGGAGAGGGGAGGGTAGGAGGAGGAGAGGGGAGAGAAGGAAGGAGAGAGGGGGGAGGGGAGGATGTCTTCTTAACAGCAATAACCTGGGGAAGAGTGGAGCGGAGTTCAGGATTACGCCGAGGTATTCGCACTCTGGGAGAGGGACACAGAGTTGTCAACCGTGATGGACAGGTCTTGGAATGGGCAGGCCTTCCCCGGGAGGAAGAGCAGCTCTGTCTTGTCGAGGTTGAGGTGGTGGGCTGTCATCCAAGCTGAAATGTCGGCCAGGCACGCAGAGATACGTGTCACCACCTGGTTGTCAGAAGGAGGAAGAACACACACTGAAACATACACGGACACACGCACTGAAACAGACACGGACACACGCACTGAAACAGACACGGACACACACACTGAAACATACGCGGACACACTGAAACAGACACGCACTGAAACAGACATGGACACACGCACTGAAACAGACACGGACACACGCACTGAAACAGACACGGACACACGCACTGAAACAGACACGGACACACACACTGAAACATACGCGGACACACTGAAACAGACACGCACTGAAACAGACATGGACACACGCACTGAAACAGACACGGACACACGCACTGAAACAGACACACGCACTGAAACAGACACGGACACACGCACTGAAACAGACACGGACACACGCACTGAAACAGACACGGACACACGCACTGAAACAGACACGGACACACGCACTGAAACAGACACGGACACACACACTGAAACATACGCGGACACACTGAAACAGACACGGACACACGCACTGAAACAGACACGGACACACGCACTGAAACAGACACGGACACACGCACTGAAACAGACACACGCACTGAAACAGACACGGACACACGCACTGAAACATACACGGACACACGCACTGAAACATACACGGACACACTGAAACAGACACGCACTGAAACAGACACGGACACACGCGCTGAAACAGACACGGACACACGCACTGAAACGGACACACACACTGAAACAGACACAGACACACACACTGAAACAGACACGGACACACACACTGAAACATACACGGTCACACACACTGAAACATACACGGACAAACTGAAACAGACACGCACTGAAACAGACACGGACACACGCACTGAAACATACACGGACACACTGAAACAGACACGCACTGAAACAGACACGGACACACGCACTGAAACAGACACGGACACACGCACTGAAACAGACACGGACACACGCACTGAAAGAGACACGGACACGCACTGAAACAGACACGGACACACACACTGAAACAGACACGCACTGAAACAGACACGGACACACGCACTGAAACAGACACGGACACACGCACTGAAACAGACACGGACACACGCACTGAAACAGACACGGACACACGCACTGAAACAGACACGGACACACGCACTGAAACAGACACGGACACACGCACTGAAACAGACACGGACACACGCACTGAAACAGACACGGACGGACACGCACTGAAACGCACTGAAACAGACACGGTCACACACACTGAAACAGACACGGACACACACACTGAAACATACACGGTCACACACACTGAAACAGACACGGACACACTGAAACGGACTCGCACTGAAACAGACACGGACACACGCACTGAAACCGACACGGACACACGCACTGAAACAGACACGCACTGAAACAGACACGGACACACGCACTGAAACATACACGGACACACGCACTGAAACATACACGGACACACGCACTGAAACATACACGGACACACGCACTGAAACAGACACGGACACACACACTGAAACATACACGGACACACTGAAACAGACACGCACTGAAACAGACACGGACACACGCACTGAAACAGACACGGACACGCACTGAAACAGACACGGACACACGCACTGAAACAGACACACTCACTGAAACAGACACGGACACACGCACTGAAACAGACACGGACACACACTGAAACAGACACGGACACACACACTGAAACAGACACGGACACACGCACTGAAACAGACAAGGACACACGCACTGAAACAGACACGGACACACGCACTGAAACAGACACGGACACACGCACTGAAACAGACACGGACACACGCACTGAAACAGACACGGACACACACACTGAAACAGACACGGACACACAAACTGAAACATACACGGTCACACACACTGAAACAGACACGGACGGACACGCACTGAAACGGACACGCACTGAAACGGACACACACACTGAAACAGACACGGACACACACACTGAAACAGACACGGACACACACACTGAAACATACACGGACACACACACTGAAACAGACATGGACACACACACTGAAACAGACACGGACACACACACTAAAACAAACACGGACGGACACGCACTGAAACACACACACTGAAACAGACACGGACACACACACTGAAACAGACACGGACACACACACTGAAACAGACACGGACACACACACTGAAACAGACACGGACACACACACTGAAACATACACGGACACACGCACTGAAACAGACACGGACACACGCACTGAAACAGACACGGACACACACACTGAAACATACACGGACACACTGAAACAGACACGCACTGAAACAGACACGGACACACGCACTGAAACAGACACGGACACGCACTGAAACAGACACGGACACACGCACTGAAACAGACACACTCACTGAAACAGACACGGACACACGCACTGAAACAGACACGGACACACACACTGAAACAGACACGGACACACACACTGAAACAGACACGGACACACGCACTGAAACAGACACGGACACACGCACTGAAACAGACACGGACACACGCACTGAAACAGATACGGACACACGCACTGAAACAGACACGGACACACGCACTGAAACAGACACGGACACACACACTGAAACAGACACGGACACACAAACTGAAACATACACGGTCACACACACTGAAACAGACACGGACGGACACGCACTGAAACGGACACGCACTGAAACGGACACACACACTGAAACAGACACGGACACACACACTGAAACAGACACGGACACACACACTGAAACAGACACGGACACACACACTGAAACATACACGGACACACACACTGAAACAGACATGGACACACACACTGAAACAGACACGGACACACACACTGAAACAAACACGGACGGACACGCACTGAAACACACACACTGAAACAGACACGGACACACACACTGAAACAGACACGGACACACACACTGAAACAGACACGGACACACACACTGAAACAGACACGGACACACACACTGAAACATACACGGACACACACACTGAAACATACACGGACACACACACTGAAACAGACACGGACACACACACTGAAACAGACACGGACACACACACTGAAACAAACACGGACGGACACACTGAAACAGACACGGACACACGCACTGAAACAGACACGGACACACGCACTGAAACAGACACGGACACACGCACTGAAACAGACACGGACACACGCACTGAAACAGACACGGACACACGCACTGAAACAGACACGGACACACGCACTGAAACAGACACAGACACACACTGAAACAGACATGGACACACACACTGAAACAGACATGGACACACACACTGAAACAGACACGGACACACACACTGAAACATACACGGACACACACACTGAAACATACACGGACACACACACTGAAACAGACACTGAAACAGACACGGACACACACACTGAAACAGACACACTCACTGAAACAGACACGGACACACGCACTGAAACAGACACGGACACACGCACTGAAACAGACACGGACACACGCACTGAAACAGACACGGACACACACACTGAAACAAACACGGACGGACACGCACTGAAACGGACACACACACTGAAACAGACACAGACACACACACTGAAACAGACACGGACACACACACTGAAACAGACACGGACACACACACTGAAACAGACACGGACACACACACTGAAACAGACACGGACACACACACTGAAACAGACACGGACACACACACACTGAAACATACACGGACACACACACTGAAACATACACGGACACACACACTGAAACAGACACGGACACACGCACTGAAACAGACACGGACGGACACACGCACTGAAATTGACACGCACACTGAAATGGACACACACACATACTGACACGGACACACACACTGAAACATTGTAAATATCCTGGACCAACACATTCCAAACACATGGCTAATGTGTTGACCTGCTCTGGTTTTGTAATGTATGTTTACTGACGGTTAGTGGAGTGGAGTTCCAGGATCATGCTGAGGTTATTTGCACTCTGGGAGAGGGACACTGAGAGGAGTGGAGTTCCAGGATCATGCTGAGGTTATTTGCACTCTGGGAGAGGGACACTGAGAGGAGTGGAGTTCACTTTACAATTGAAATACTGTAAATCTCACAGCACTGTCTTTAGCACTTCTTCTTCCCAGTCTGTTGACCCCAGTGGGGAATGAGAGACAGGACATGTGGAACTAACTGCAGCAGATTCAGCTCACTCATTTTTCTCTGACCCAAAAACAACCCCAATTAGATTGATGAGAACTAGCTGCCCTAACAGACAATGAAGACATGCCTGGGATGTGCCATTCTCAATTAACACATTCACATTGGTTCACGAACACAGACACACACACACACACACACACACACACACATAAATTGTGGCTGGACAGAGGATAAATTGTCACCAGTCAGGACCGGATGCGTTGGGCTAAAAGGACCATGACTCTTTTGTTTGGTACCTTGTTTATGTGTTGGTGGCCAGGAGTGTGGAGCCCGTTTTGGGAGTGACTGGTCCCCTACCGTCCGTCTCGCTCCCTCCCTCGCTCTCTCAAATCAAATTGTATTTGTCACATGCGCCGAATACAACCGGTGTAGACCTTTACTGTGAAATGCTTACTTACAAAACCCTTAACCAACAATGCAATGAGTTTAAAAAGAAAAGTACGAATTTGCTAAATAAACTAAAGGAAAAATAGTAACACAATAAAATAACAATAACGAGGCTATATACAGGGGGACCGGGACCGAGTCAATGTGCGGGGGTACAGGTTAGTCTAGGTAATAACGAGGCTATATACAGGGGGACCGGGACCGAGTCAATGTGCGGGGTACAGGTTAGTCTAGGTAATAACGAGGCTATATACAGGGGGACCGGTACCGAGTCAATGTGCTGGGGGTACGAGGTAATTGAGGTAATATGTAGGTAGAGGTGACTATGAAGAGAGTAGTACCAGCACTGTGTGTGTGTGTGTGTGTGTGTGTGTGTGTGTGTGTGTGTGTGTGTGTGTGTGTGTGTGTGTGTGTGTGTGTGTGTGTGTGTGTGTGTGTGTGTGTGTGTGTGTGTGTGTGTGTGTGTGTGTGTGTGTGTGTGTGTGTGTGTGTGTGTGTGTGTGTGTGTGTGTGTGTGTGTGTGTGGCGTTAATATGCATGTTTGTGTTGGAGTGTCAGTGTAGTATGTGTGTGTGTGTTGGAGTGTCAGTGTAGTATGTGTGTGTGTGTGTGTGTGTGTGTTGGAGTGTCAGGGTAGTATGTGTGTGTGTGTGTGTGTGTTGGAGTGTCAGGGTAGTGTGTGTGTGTGTGTGTTGGAGTGTCAGTGTAGTATGTGTGAGTGTGTGTTGGAGTGTCAGTGTATGTGTGTGTGTGTGTGTGTGTGTTGGAGTGTCAGTGTAGTATGTGTGTGTGTGTGTGTGTGTGTTGGAGTGTCAGTGTAGTGTGTGTGTGTGTGTGTGTGTTGGAGTGTCAGTGTAGTATGTGTGAGTGTGAGTGGTTATAGTCCAGTGAGTCTACATCGAGCCTGTGTAAGAGAGTCAGTAGAATAAAAACAGGGGGTGAATGCAGATAGTCAGGGTAGCCATTTTGATGAACTGTCCAGAAGTCTTATGGCTTGGGGGTAGAAGCTGTTCAGTGTCCTGTTGCTTCCAGACTTGGTGCGTCAGTACCGCTCGCCGTGCAGTAGCTGAGAGAACGATCTATGACATGGGTGACTGGAGTCTTTGACAATTTTCTGGGCCTTCCTCTGACACCGCCTGGTATATAGGTCCTGGATGGCAGGGGGTTTGGCCCCAGTGATGCACTGGGCCGTACGCACTACCCTCTAGCGCCTTTGCGATCGGACGCCGAGCAGTTGACATACCAAGCGGTGATGCAACCAGTCAGGATGCTCTCGATGGTGCAGCTGTATAACTTTTTGAGGATCCGAGGACCCATGCTAAATCTTTTCAGCCTCCTGATGGGCAATAGGCGTTGTGGTGGGCTCTTCACGACTGTCTTGGTGTGTTTGGACCATGATAGTTCCTTTAGTGATGTGGATGACCACCAAGGATCTTGAAGCTCTCAAACCGCTCCACTACTCTCACTGTCTCTCTCTCTCTCTCTCTCCCGTTCTCTCTGTGTGTAAATGACTGTGACATGAATGCAGATGGGAGAACAAATTGCATGTATTATTGTTATTATACATTAAGATGGCTTCTCCACAAACCGTAGGAGTCGGAGCCTGTGGGAAAGGGACTGTCTTTTCAGAGAGCACCCACCGTCTATGTCCATGACTTTCCTGTGTTGAGGTGTGACGTTGACTCTGAGTGGCTCGACATTGATTGAGTCGAGTGGGAGAGGGATAGCCTGGTACCAGACCTGTTTGTGCTGTATAGCGGACTATAGGAGTTAGTTGACCATAGCGGTTGGCCACACAGCACAAACAGGTCTGGGACCAGGCTAGACAGACAGAGAATGTTGTCCAACTCTAAATGGCAGGCCGCCGATTGAGGGAGTGGATGAGAAATGTAGGTTAGTAGCCCCGGACCTGGTTTCCCAAAAGCATCTTAAGGCTAAGTTCATCGTTAGGATCCTATTGTTCTAAGGTGAACATAGCCTTAAGATGCTTTTGGGAAAACCGGGCCCTTGTCTATCTGTGAGTAATGACTATCTGAGATGTTTCTGCGTGATGAGGCTCTGCCCCACCTACCGATCACAGACCCCTAGCAATGTTGTTTTCGCCTGTCGCTGTGGTAGCTGTTACTAAGCAGTGCTGCAGTGGTCATCATCAGGAGGAGATATTGATTTTCTCCAGGGGTCGAGCTGAGCCAGCACTATCGATCATCACGCCCCTGTCCCTAACCCTCCTCTCTCCGTTTTAACCCTCCTCTCTCCCGCTCTCTCCTACGCCATCCCTCAATCTCTCATTCTCTCTACCTGTCCCCTATCCACACCACTCTCTCCCAACTCGCCATCTCTCATTCTCTCTACCTGTCCCCTATCCACACCACTCTCTCCCAACTCGCCATCTCTCATTCTCTCTACCTGTCCCCTATCCACACCACTCTCTCCCAACTCGCCATCTCTCATTCTCTTTACCTGTCCCCCCACACCACACCACTAAATCTAAAACTGAAATCTAAATCCTCCCTCCCTCAGACTCCTCTCTGACAGGATGCCCAGGCCCTGATGCCAACACTGCGCCACAAAAGCTTCTCATCCTCGATGCCCGCTCCTATACCGCTGCAGTGGCCAACCGCGCCAAGGGAGGTGGCTGTGAGTGTGAAGGTCGGTGAACACACATTTATTCCTCTCTTCTGTAGCTACTGTCATGAGCCAGTCACATGTCTTGTTGACATTCAAACCCGTCAGCCTGACAGACTTGTGTGTTCTGAGCTGGAATCAATCAGGTTATCTAGCAGGTTAAGAGCGTTGGGCCAGTAACCGAAAGGCCGCTGGATCGATTCCCCCGAGCCGACTAGGTGAAAAATCTGTCTGTGCCCTTGAGCCCTTAATCCTAAATGCTCCTGTAAGTCTCTCTGGATAAGAGCGTCTGCTAAATGACAACAATGTAGACGTAAATGTTGAGAGTCCCTAAGCAGTAGAGAGAAATCGTACTTTGTGTCTGTTTACTTCTGACTGATGACATTCTTGTCTCTGTGTGTGTCTGCAGAGTATTAATACCCCATGTGACTGATGCTATTGTGTGTTTCAGAGTACTACCCTAACTGTAGTCTGTTTCAGAGTACTACCCTAACTGTAGTCTGTTTCAGAGTACTACCCTAACTGTAGTCTGTTTCAGAGTACTACCCTAACTGTAGTCTTATGTTTCAGAGTACTACCCTAACTGTAGTCTTATGTTTCAGAGGACTACCCTAACTGTAGTCTTATGTTTCAGAGTACTACCCTAGCTGTAGTCTTATGTTTCAGAGTACTACCCTAACTGTAGTCTTATGTTTCAGAGTACTACCCTAACTGTAGTCTTATGTTTCAGAGTACTACCCTAACTGTAGTCTGTTTCAGAGTACTACCCTAACTGTAGTCTGTTTCAGAGTACTACCCTAACTGTAGTCTGTTTCAGAGTACTACCCTAACTGTAGTCTTATGTTTCAGAGTACTACCCTAACTGTAGTCTATGTTTCAGAGTACTACCCTAACTGTAGTATTATGTTTCAGAGTACTACCCTAACTGTAGTCTTATGTTTCAGAGTACTACCCTAACTGTAGTCTTATGTTTCAGAGTACTACCCTAACTGTAGTATATGTTTCAGAGTACTACCCTAACTGTAGTCTATGTTTCAGAGTACTACCCTAACTGTAGTCTTATGTTTCAGAGTACTACCCTAACTGTAGTCTATGTTTCAGAGTACTACCCTAACTGTAGTATGTTTATGTTTCAGATTACTACCCTAACTGTAGTCTGTTTCAGAGTACTACCCTAACTGTAGTCTGTTTCAGAGTACTACCCTAACTGTAGTCTTATGTTTCAGAGTACTACCCTAACTGTAGTCTGTTTCAGAGTACTACCCTAACTGTAGTCTGTTTATGTTTCAGATTACTACCCTAACTGTAGTCTGTTTCAGAGTACTACCCTAACTGTAGTCTGTTTCAGAGTACTACCCTAACTGTAGTCTTATGTTTCAGAGTACTACCCTAACTGTAGTCTGTTTCAGAGTACTACCCTAACTGTAGTCTGTTTCAGAGTACTACCCTAACTGTAGTCTTATGTTTCAGAGTACTACCCTAACTGTAGTCTTATGTTTCAGAGTACTACCCTAACTGTAGTATGTTTATGTTTCAGATTACTACCCTAACTGTAGTCTATGTTTCAGAGTACTACCCTAACTGTAGTCTATGTTTCAGAGTACTACCCTAACTGTAGTCTATGTTTCAGAGTACTACCCTAACTGTAGTCTATGTTTCAGAGTACTACCCTAACTGTAGTCTTATGTTTCAGAGTACTACCCTAACTGTAGTCTTATGTTTCAGAGTACTACCCTAACTGTAGTCTTATGTTTCAGAGTACTACCCTAACTGTAGTCATATGTTTCAGAGTACTACCCTAACTGTAGTCTATGTTTCAGATTACTACCCTAACTGTAGTATGTTTATGTTTCAGAGTACTACCCTAACTGTAGTCTGTTTATGTTTCAGAGTACTACCCTAACTGTAGTCTATGTTTCAGAGTACTACCCTAACTGTAGTATGTTTCAGATTACTACCCTAACTGTAGTATGTTTATGTTTCAGAGTACTACCCTAACTGTAGTCTGTTTATGTTTCAGATTACTACCCTAACTGTAGTCTGTTTATGTTTCAGAGTACTACCCTAACTGTAGTCTGTTTATGTTTCAGATTACTACCCTAACTGTAGTATGTTTATGTTTCAGAGTACTACCCTAACTGTAGTATGTTTATGTTTCAGAGTACTACCCTAACTGTAGTATGTTTATGTTTCAGATTACTACCCTAACTGTGAGGTGATGTTCATGGGCATGGCCAACATCCACTCCATTAGGAACAGCTTCCAGTCCCTCCGAGCCGTCTGCAGCCAGATCCCCGACCCTGGGAAGTAAGTGGATCCCTCTGACATCTCTCCTATCATCCCTCCATTCCCTTCTCCAGGCCTCAGTAAGTTTACACCACAGGGAGGGAGGGAATGCAGTCAGCTACAATCCAGCCTCATTCCTGCTGGGCAGGCCAGCTGTGTGTCTCTAAAGTGTGTTTGTGGTGTTTATGTATTTGCGTGTGTGCTGTGTCAGACCTGGGTTCAAATAGTATTTGAAATAATTTCAAATATTTAAGCTGTGCTTTTATTGAACTTGCCTGTCACACACTAGAGAAGCAATAGAAAAGTCCCAAGAGGGCAAATCCCGCCCACCTGGGACTCCAGGCTGGCTAAAGCAAACGCTCAAAGTACCTGAAAGATTTCAAATAGTATTTTAACCCACGTCTTGTATGTGTCTCCTTGCATGTGGACAGTGCATGCCCCAACTGCCCAACTGGAATCAGTGATGCACGCAGAGGGTTATTCTAGTGGTAGACTTCCTGGTATTCTAAAAGAGGTGCTGTAGTGAGTGACCCTCTTTAAAATGACAGAGCCCATTACTTACAGAGCTAGGTCAGGGGATCCCCTCCCTCTTCCCCCTGCCTCTCCCTGGTGTCCAGGTTATCCCCGGTTACTCAACCCAGCAGTGTTTATTTACCTTCAGAAGCCTGGGGCTCCCTCGGAATACATTCTGGAACCTCTAGACCTGTTCTCATTGGTCGCCCCTCGGTTTGTGCATTCACAGCTGGCTGTCTGCTCTGGAGAGCACCCGTTGGCTGCAGCACCTGTCCGTCATGCTGAAGGCAGCCACTCTGGTGTGCTCTGCGGTGGAAAGGGAGGGACGTCCAGTTCTGGTGCATTGTTCAGACGGGTGGGACCGCACCCCCCAGATTGTGGCGCTCGCCAAGATCCTGCTGGACCCATTCTATAGGACACTAGAGGTAGACACTCACACTGGCCCTTAGGATACTGTGGTGCAATGATGAAAACAGTGTGCTTCTTTTATACGGACACTTAACACTGATGCAGCAAATATCCGGTTTTATGTTCTGATAGTACGTTGATGGTACGACCAGTTGTGTCACACATCCTATTGAATTTACAACAACACACACACCTTTTATACAGTGATAGGTTTTATTTACACATACGTGTCACAAGGGAGCCCTTTGTCAGTTTACAATAAAGAGAACTGAATTGCAGTGATGTGAGAGATGACTGGATCTGACTTGGCCTCGCCGTCCACAGGGTTTCCAGGTGCTGGTGGAGACGGAGTGGTTGGACTACGGTCATAAGTTTGGCGACCGCTGCGGTCACCAGGAGAATGCCGATGACGTGAGTGAGCAGTGCCCCGTCTTCCTCCAGTGGCTGGACTGTGTTCATCAGTTGCTCAAACAGTTCCCCTGCCTCTTCGAGTTCAACGAAGCCTTCCTGGTACGTCCACTGCACCTCGCCTTCCCACAGCTTCTTCTCTTTCTCTCTGTTCTACACCCATACATTGTCTCTCTCACTTGCTTTCTTTCTCTTTACCTCTCCTTATTTCTCAATCTCCCTTTCTCTCTTTTCATTCGTTCTCTTGGCTCTTACCTGGTCTCCCTTTCTCTCTTTTCATTCATTCTCTTGGCTCTTACCTGGTCTCCCTTTCTCTCTTTTCATTCGTTCTCTTGGCTCTTACCTGGTCTCTCTTTCTCTCTTTTCATTCGTTCTCTTTGAAGAGTAAGGCATGTTACTAATATTCTGTTGGTAAAATACCTTTCTTAAAGATCATTTAAAGTTTCTACATGAAATAGATATCAGAGTGTAACCTTTGAGCAACAGTGTTATGTGTGTTGTATGTAAGGACTTAACCGTATATGACTGTACTCTGTTTAGTTCTGTTTAGGAGTGTAGTGTTACTGAATGTGTATTGGCATAACCGTGCATGTTGTGTTCCTCTCCTCTCAGGTCAAGCTGGTTCAGCACACATACTCCTGCCTTTACGGGACGTTCCTGTGTAACAACGGGCGGGAGAGAGAGTCCCGCAACATCTACAAACGCACCTGCTCCGTCTGGTCTCTGCTCCGCACCGGCAACAAGAACTTCCAGAACTTCCTCTTTATCCCCAGTCATGATATGGTAACCGCTACTGTCCCCGCTTCTCTCCGCTTCTTATCTCTTCTCCTCTCCTGGTTATTAACAGAGGGATCTGGTGTGCTTCAGACAGTAGCAAAATGTCAGAAGGGCAGAAAATAGTTTTTGGGGCCAGATATACTGAGGGTTTTTCCATTTTCACATTGACACAGTGTATCGATTTCTTTCCCTGTCCAATACACTTCTGAGGATGCCGAGGCTCAGAGTGTGTCTATACAATGACTGGAGCTATTTGGTACTTTTGTTGACCTTTTAACCTCCTAGAGTCGATGGCAGAAATCTAATTAGCATTTTAAAAAATCCCCATAAAAATCTGTCAGTTTAAGCTAGAGATATGTTGTTTTTTTTGCATGGGCTGCGTCTCAATCCACCGCATGGGCTGCGTCTCAATCCACCGCACCCGCCGATGTTGCACTTCCGCATCCTGCGGTGAAAGGTGACAGAGCTAGAGCGGTGTCAGACCGTGAGACGTCTCGAAAATCGGTCTTCTCACAAAATGGTCTGTAGCGTCCGAACGGTTTGGCCTACACACTGATATGACCTCTCTGTGGAAAGGTGAGACTCTCACCAACACGTTTTTGCTCTTGGACGCCTAACAGGCCTCACAAGACTTATCTGAAGGTCCTCCCCCAACGGTACCAGTTGAAAATATGAATGGAAGTGCACTACCGGTCAAAGGTTTTAGAACACCTACTCATTCAAGGGGGTTTTCTTTATTTGTAATATTTTCTACATTGTAGAATAATAGTGAAGACATCAAAACTATGAAATAACACACATGGAATCATGTAGTAACCAAAAAAGTGTTAAACAAATCAAAATATATGTTATATTTGAGATTCTACAAAGTAGCCACCCTTTGCCTTGATGACAGCGTTGCACACTCTTGGCATTAGCAAGTATGTGGACACCTGCTTGTCGAACATCTGATTCCAAAATCATGGGCATTAATATGGAGTTGGTCCCCCCTTTGCTGCTATAACAGCCTCCACTCTTCTGGGAAGGCTTTCCACTAGATGTTGGAACATTGCTACGGGGACTTGCTTCCATTCAGCCACAAGAGCATTAGTGAGGTTGGGCACTGGTGTTGGGAGATTAGGCCTGGCTCGCAGTCTGCGTTCCAATTCATCCCAAAGGTGTTCGATGGGGTTGAGGTCGGGGCTCTGTGCAGGCCAGTCAAGTTCTTCCACACTGATCTCGACAAACCATTTCTGTATGGACCTCGCTTTGTACACGGGGGCATTGTCATGCTGAAACAGGAAAGGGCCTTTCCCAAACTGCTGCCACAAAGTTGGAAGCACAGAATGTCATTGTATGCTGTAGCGTTAAGATTTCCCTTCACTGGAGCTAAGGGGCTTAGCGCGAACCATGAAAAACAGCCCCAGACTATTATTCCTCCTCCACCAAACTTTACAGTTGGCACTATGCATTGGGGCAGGTAGCATTCCCCTGGCATCCGCTAAACTCAGATTCGTCCGTCGGACTGCCAGATGGTGAAGCGTGATTCATCACTCCAGAGAACGCGTTTCCACTGTTCCAGAGTCCAATGGCGGCGAGCTTTACACCACTGCGGCCGACGCTTGGCATTGCGCATGGTGATCTTAGGGTTGTGTGATGCTGCTCTGCTATGGAAACTAATTTCATGAAGCTCCCAATGAACAGTTATTGTGCTGATGTTGCTTCCAGAGGCAGTTTGGAACTCGGTAGTGAATGTTGCAACTGAAGACAGACGATTTTTACACGCTACGCGCTTCAGCACTCGGCGGTCCCGTTCTGTGAGCTTGTGTGGCCTACCACTTAGCGGCTGAGCCGTTGTTGCTCCTAGACGTTTCCACTTCACAATAACAGCACTTACAGTTGACCGGGGCAGCTCTAGCAAGGCAGAAATTTTACAAACTGACTAGGTAGAAAGGTGGCATCCTATGACGGTGCCACGTTGGAAGTCACTGAGCTCTTCAGTACCGGCCATTTCTACTGCCAATGTTTGTCTATGGAGATTGCATGGTTGTGTGTTCGATTTTATACACCTGTCAGCAACGGGTGTGGCTGAAATAGCCGAATCCACTAATTTGAAGGCGTGTCCACATACTTTTAAATGGCTTTACTGAGATCATTTTTTTGTGTTCGTCTATTATTGACCTCTGCTCCTAACCCTCCCTGTCCCTTGTGTCCAGGTGCTGCAGCCGGTGTGCCACACCCGGGCCCTGCAGCTGTGGACGGCCGTCTACCTGCCCACCTCCTCACCCTGCACCTCTGCCGAGGACGCCATGGACCTCTACCTGTCCCCCGGCCTACAGGGAGACGAGCTCACCTCACGGTCCCTGGACAGGTAGGGGCTTTCCACTCACTCCAGTCTTCTGTCTCTTAGTGCATTTGTAAAACCATTGACTTAATTCTATCTCCTTGTATCTCTGAGCTCTCTGTGTTTTCAAGGGCTTATTTTCCGGGATTGTTTTTAAGGATTTACTCACGGTGGGGTAAATCATGATGAACAGGCTCATGGGCTCAGTGTATCTACAGCTCTAGTGTTTAGATCCTGCCTGCCCTCTAGTGGTACAGAAGGGAAGCTCACAGATGAGGGAAGCTCCACCACTTTCATTAACTTGAGATTTGTATTTATTCCCCTCTGTGCAGGCTTCCTAAGACTCGCTCCATGGACAACCTGGTGTCTGCCTGTGAGAACGGGGTGGCCCTCACCCGCACCTCCAGCGACCCCAACCTCAATAAGCATTGTCAGGAGGGCCGCACGGGCCTTGGCCTGGAGCCTATGGCTGCTATAGGAGGAGGGGCCGCACCCGACAGCCCAGAGGACGTCAGCCCTGACACGGGATTGGAAAGCGATGACTCTGAGGTGGAGCCCGTCACTCAAATCCCTCCTACCACACCCCTGGAGATGGAGCCGAGGGAAGAGGGCTTTGAGGAGGAGGAGGAGTTGAGAGAGGAGATCTGTCTCACCACCCAGCCCCTGCCCTCCCTGCCCCTCTCCCCCATCGCTCTGGAGCAGGGCCTCGCCCACCTCCCCTCTCTCCCCCCGCCCACACCAATCCTCCATCAGACCCTCTCCCAGACCACCAGCCCCCCAGTTCCTCCCCCTCGACTGCCACACCAGATGGCTGACAGTCACTCCAGGACTGCCTTGGTCACTACCCGTCCTGCCTGCATACCATCACCACCTGCCTGGAAGGGCCCACTACCGGCAGCCGTTCTGAACAGGCCTATCACCAATGGCCTCCAGATCGGACGCTCCACTTCCTCAGAGCTGCTGGCCCCTGAGCAGCTAGTTCCCATACTTCCTACGGCCATGGAGGACTCCACCGAGACGCTCACAGACGAAACAGAGGCCCCACCAACGCTACCCCCTAGCAGGAGAGAAAGTCTAGGCCAGGCCCAGGCCCCAGAGTGGGCCTTACCCCAGGCCCAGGGAGAGGAGGGAGAGGGGAAGAGGACAGAGGGTGTGAGTGGCAGAGACCTGGTGCCTCTGAGAGGACGTGTGATAGCAGTACCAACGTCAAAGGTAGCAGCGTCCTTCGCCTCCACAGTGCCCCCTGTTGACAACAGCCAGGCGGTGGAGGTGCGACGCCGGGTCTCTCAGAGCCAACTGCGTGTCAGTGAGGAGCTGTCTCTGCTGGGCTCTCGCTGGGAGAGTGTCCAGGGCCTGGTCCAGTCTGCCTGCAGCACTGCAGCCAGCCACTCTGGACTCTCAGCCAACCTCTCGTCAGGCTTCTGTCGAGCCCTTCAGCCCACTGCCTACCAGAGTCGACGCCTGGCTGGCAAGCTGCTGCGCGCCCAGGGCATGGCCGTGCCTAACGGAGGTTCGCAGTACGGCCGAAGGGAGAGGGAGGACAGGGTGCGCTCCTCGGCTCCAGCCCCAGCCAGCTCCAGCCCTGTCAAGTCCGGGTCAGGCTGGCTCTCTGCAGTCAGAAGCAGCCCGGGCTACGCTGCCATCATGTGCCCAACCACCACCAGCGCTCCACCCACCTTTTCAATCCGCCAGCTCCTCCCAGCCTCTCCCTGCTCCTCGGCCTCCCCCCCGCCCTCCCAGCCCCCCCCGGCCTACCTGGATGATGACGGGCTGCCGGTGCCCGTGGACGCGGTGCAGCAGCGCCTCAGGCAGATGGAGGCGGGGTATAAACAGGAAGTGGAGGTGCTGAGATGCCAGGTGCGCCAGCTGCAGATGAGGCTGGAGAGGAAACAGTACGGCACGCCGCCCTCCGAGCCTGACGTCGACTACGAGGACGACATTGTGAGTAGATCTCCTACTTGGACTTTGAACCCCAGTGTATTATTACTGTGATGTGAAAGGATATACATGTAGGACATTACTAAATACTTCATAATTACAACCCAAATGTTAACTTTGGTGGAATTGCCCTTTAATAGAGAGCCAATCCCTCAATGGCCAGTAAACGAAAAGTTGCTGGTTCGTATTCCCGAGCCGACTAGGTGAAAAAATCTACCGATGTGCCCTTAAGCAAGGCATTTAACCCTAATTGCTCCTCTAAGTGTCTTTGGATAAGAGCGTCTGCTAAATGACATGTAGATGTGCTAGTGGGGTTAGTTGTAATAGTTGTCTCTGTAGAAAAAAAGAAAGGAAAGTTTGGAACTGTCTCTCTCGCTCTCTCTCATCATGTCACCCTCCCTCTCATTTTCACCTGTCTGTCCCCTTGTCTGTCCTCTCCGTCTCCAGACGTGTCTGCGTGAGTCAGACGACAGTGATAAGGAGGACAGTCTATCGGACCACAGCGAGGACCGTTTCTCCGAGGGCAGCTGGGACAGAGTGGAGCAGAAGGAGACAGAGGTCAGCGTCCCTCATAGTCTCCTATCCCTAACCCTGCCCCCTAACCCTAACCCTATAGTCTACTGCCCCTAACCCCTAACCCTATAGTCTACTGCCCCCTAACCCCTAACCTCATAGTCTACTGCCCCTCTAACCCTAACCCTCATAGTCTACTGGCTCCCCTAACCCCTAACCCTCATAGTCTACTGCCTCTAACCCCTAACCCCTCATAGTCTACCTTTACCCTAACCTCATAGTCTACTGCCCCTAACCCCTAACCCTCATAGTCTACTGCCCCCTAACCCTCTAACCCTCATAGTCTACTGCCCCCTAACCCCTAACCCTCATAGTCTACTGCCCCCTAACTCCTCATAGTCTACCCTCACCCAGCCTCATAGTCTGCCCCCTAACCCTAACCCTCATAGTCTACCTTTCACCCCTAACCTCATAGTCTACTGCCCCCTAACCCCTAACCCTCATAGTCTACTGCCCCCTAACCCTAACCCTCATAGTCTACTGCCCCCTAACCTAACCCTCATAGTCTACTGCCCCTCAACCCCTAACCCTCATAGTCTACTGCCCCCTAACCCTAACCCTCATAGTCTACTGCCCCCTAACCCCTAACCCTCATAGTCTACTGCCCCCTAACCCCTAACCTCATAGTCTACTGCCCCTAACCCCTAACCCTCATAGTCTACTGCCCCCTAACCCCTAACCTCATAGTCTACTGCCCCTCTAACCCCTAACCCCTAACCTCATAGTCTACTGCCCCTAACCCCTAACCTAGTCTACTGCCAACCCCTAACCCTCGTAGTCTACTGCCCCCTAACCCCTAACCCTCATAGTCTACTGCCCTCCAACCCCTAACCTCATAGTCTACTGCCTCTAACCCCTAACCCTCAAGTCTACTGCCCCTAACCCCTAACCTCATAGTCTACGCCCCCTTTCAACTCTAACCTCATAGTCTACTGCCCCTCAACCCTAACCTCATAGTCTACTGCCCCCTAACCCTAACCCTCATAGTCTACTGCCCCCTAACCCCTAACCCTCATAGTCTACCTGCCCTCTAGTCTAACCCCTAACCCTCATAGTCTACTGCCCCCTAACCCTAACCCTCATAGTCTACTGCCCCTCTAACCCCTAACCCTCATAGTCTACTGCCCCTAACCCCTAACCCTCATAGTCTACTGCCCCCTAACCCCTAACCCTCATAGTCTACTGCCCCCTAACCCCTAACCCTCAGTCTACTGCCCCCTAACCCCTAACCCTCATAGTCTCACCTTTCTCTAACCCTCATAGTCTACTGCCCCCTAACCCTAACCCTCATAGTCTACCTCTAACCCCTAACCTCAAGTCATGCCTCTAACCCCTAACCTCATAGTCTACTGCCCCCTAACCTCATAGTCTACCCCTAACCTCATGGTCTGCCCTCTAACCCCTAACCTCATAGTCTACTGCCCCTAACCCCTAACCTCATAGTCTGCTGCCCCCTAACCCCTAACCCTCATAGTCTACCTTGCCCTTCAACCCCTAACCCTCATAGTCTACCCTTTCCCCTAACCCTCATAGTCTACCCCCTAACCCCTTACCCTCATAGTCTACTGCCCTTTACCCTAACCCTCATAGTCTACTGCCCCTAACCCTAACCTCATAGTCTACTGCCCCTTAACCCCTAACCCTCATAGTCTACTGCCCCCTAACCCCTAACCCTCATAGTCTACTGCCCCCCTAACCCCTAACCCTCATAGTCTACTGCCCCCTAACCCCTAACCCTCATAGTCTACTGCCCCTAACCCAACCTCATAGTCTACTGCCCCTAACCCCTAACCCTCATAGTCTACTGCCCCTAACCCCTAACCCTCATAGTCTACTGCCCCTAACCCCTAACCCTCATAGTCTACTGCCCTCTAACCCCTAACCTCATAGTCTACTGCCCCCTAACCCCTAACCCTCATAGTCTACTGCCCCCTAACCCCTAACCTCATAGTCTACTGCCCCCTAACCCTAACCCTCATAGTCTACCTTTACTTCTAACCCTCATAGTCTACTGCCCCCTAACCCCTAACCCTCATAGTCTACTGCCCCCTAACCCCTAACCCTCATAGTCTACTGCCCCTCCTAACCCTAACCCTCATAGTCTACTGCCCCTAACCCTAACCCTCATAGTCTACTGCCCCTAACCCTAACCCTCATAGTCTACTGCCCCCTAACCCCTAACCCTCATAGTCTACTGCCCCCTAACCCCTAACCCCTAACCCTCATAGTCTACTGCCCCCTAACCCCTAACCCTCATAGTCTACTGCCCCCTAACCCTAACCCTCATAGTCTACTGCCCCCTAACCCCTAACCCTCATAGTCTACTGCCCCCTAACCCCTAACCCTCATAGTCTACTGCCCTCTAACCCTAACCTCATAGTCTACTGCCCCTAACCCCTAACCCTCATAGTCTACTGCCCCTAACCCCTAACCCTCATAGTCTACTGCCCCTAACCCCTAACCCTCATAGTCTACTGCCCCCTAAACCCCTAACCCTCATAGTCTACTGCCCCCCTAACCCCTAACCCTCATAGTCTACTGCCCTCTAACCCCTAACCCTCATAGTCTACTGCCCCCCTAACCCCTAACCCTCATAGTCTACTGCCCCTCTAACCCCTAACCCTCATAGTCTACTGCCCCCTAACCCCTAACCCTCATAGTCTACTGCCCCCTAACCCTAACCCTCATAGTCTACTGCCCCCTAACCCCTAACCCTCATAGTCTACTGCCCACCCTAACCCCTAACCTCATAGTCTACTGCCCCCTAACCCCTAACCCTCATAGTCTACTGCCCCCTAACCCCCTAACCCTCATAGTCTACTGCCCCCTAACCCCTAACCTCATAGTCTACTGCCCCTAACCCTAACCCCTAACCCTCATAGTCTACTGCCCCCCTAACCCTAACCCTCATAGTCTACTGCCCTCCCTAACCCCTAACCCTCATAGTCTACTGCCCCTAACCCCTAACCCTCATAGTCTGCCCCTAACCCTACTCATAGTCTACTGCCCCCTCTCTAACCCCTAACCCTCATAGTCTACTGCCCCTAACCCTAACCCTCATAGTCTACTGCCCCCTAACCCCTAACCCTCATAGTCTACTGCCCCCTAACCCCTAACCCTCATAGTCTACTGCCCCCTAACCCCTAACCCTCATAGTCTACTGCCCCCTAACCCCTAACCCTCATAGTCTACGCCCTCTAACCCTAACCCTCATAGTCTACTGCCCCCCTAACCCCTAACCCTCATAGTCTACTGCCCTCTAACCCTAACCCTCATAGTCTACTGCCCCCTAACCCTAACCCTCATAGTCTACCTTCCCCTAACCCTCATAGTCTACTGCCCCCTAACCCTAACCCTCATAGTCTACTGCCCCTAACCCCTAACCCTCATAGTCTACTGCCCCCTAACCCTAACCCTCATAGTCTACTGCCCTCTAACCCCTAACCCTCATAGTCTACTGCCCTCTAACCCCTAACCTCATAGTCTACTGCCCCCCTAACCCCTAACCCTCATAGTCTACTGCCCCCTAACCCCTAACCCTCATAGTCTACTGCCCCCTAACCCCTAACCCTCATAGTCTACTGCCCCCTAACCCCTAACCCTCATAGTCTACTGCCCCTCTAACCCCTAACCTCATAGTCTACTGCCCTCTAACCCCTAACCCTCATAGTCTACTGCCCCCTAACCCCTAACCCTCATAGTCTACTGCCCCACCTAACCCCTAACCCTCATAGTCTACTGCCCCCTAACCCTAACCCTCATAGTCTACTGCCCTTCTAACCCTAACCTCATAGTCTACTGCCCCTAACCCTAACCTAACCCTCATAGTCTACTGCCCCCTAACCCCTAACCTCATAGTCTACTGCCCCCTAACCCCCATAGTCTACGCCTCTAACCCCATAGTCTACTGCCCCCTAACCCCTAACCTCATAGTCTACTGCCCCCTAACCCTAACCCTCATAGTCTACTGCCCCTAACCCCTAACCTCATAGTCTACCCCTTTCAACCCTAACCCTCATAGTCTACCCCTAACCCCTAACCCTCATAGTCTACTGCCCCCTAACCCCTAACCCTCATAGTCTACTGCCCCTAACCCTAACCCTCATAGTCTACTGCCCCCTAACCCCTAACCCTCATAGTCTACTGCCCCCTAACCCCTAACCCTCATAGTCTACTGCCCCTACCTAACCCAGACTGCCTCTATAGTCTAACCCCTACTCCCCTAACCCCTAAACCCTAACCCTCATAGTCTACTGCCCCCTAACCCTAACCCTCATAGTCTACTGCCCTCTAACCCTCATAGTCTACTGCCCCTAACCCCTCATAGTCTACTGCCCCCTAACCCCTAACCCTCATAGTCTACTGCCCTCTAACCCCTAACCCTCATAGTCTACTGCCCCTAACCCCTAACCCTCATAGTCTACTGCCCCTAACCCCTAACCCTCATAGTCTACCTTTGCCCCTAACCCTAACCCTCATAGTCTACTGCCCCCTAACCCTAACCCTCATAGTCTACTGCCCCCTAACCCTAACCCTCATAGTCTACTGCCCCTAACCCCTAACCCTCATAGTCTACTGCCCCCTAACCCCTAACCCTCATAGTCTACTGCCTCTAACCCCTAACCCTCATAGTCTACTGCCCCCTAACCCCTAACCCTCATAGTCTACTGCCCCCTAACCCTAACCCTCATAGTCTACTGCCCCTAACCCCTAACCCTCATAGTCTACTGCTTCCCTAACCCCTAACCCTCATAGTCTACTGCCCCCTAACCCCTAACCCTCATAGTCTACTGCCCCCCTAACCCCTAACCCTCATAGTCTACTGCCCCCCTAACCCCTAACCCTCATAGTCTACTGCCCCCTAACCCCTAACCCTCATAGTCTACTGCCCCCTAACCCCTAACCCTCATAGTCTACTGCCCCCTAACCCCTAACCCTCATAGTCTACTGCCCCTCTAACCCCTAACCCTCATAGTCTACTGCCCCCTAACCCCTAACCCTCATAGTCTACTGCCCCCTAACCCCTAACCCTCATAGTCTACTGCCCCTCTAACCCCTAACCCTCATAGTCTACTGCCCCTAACCCCTAACCCTCATAGTCTACTGCCCCCTAACCCTAACCCCTAACCCTCATAGTCTACTGCCCTCTAACCCTAACCCTCATAGTCTACTGCCCCCTAACCCTAACCCTCATAGTCTACTGCCCCCTAACCCCTAACCCTCATAGTCTACTGCCCTCTAACCCCCTAACCCTCATAGTCTACTGCCCCCCTAACCCCTAACTTCCTCATAGTCTACTGCCCCTAACCCCTAACCCTCATAGTCTACTGCCCCCTAACCCCTAACCCTCATAGTCTACTGCCCCTAACCCCTAACCCTCATAGTCTACTGCCCCTAACCCTAACCCTCATAGTCTACTGCCCCCTAACCCTCATAACGCCCCTAACCCTCATAGTCTACTGCCCCCTAACCCCTAACCCTCATAGTCTACTGCCCCTCTAACCCCTAACCCTCATAGTCTACTGCCCCCTAACCCCTAACCCTCATAGTCTACTGCCCCCTAACCCTAACCCTCATAGTCTACTGCCCCCTAACCCCTAACCCTCATAGTCTACTGCCCCCTAACCCCTAACCCTCATAGTCTACGCCTCTACCCTAACCCTCATAGTCTACCCCTAACCCCTAACCTCATAGTCTACTGCCCCCTAACCCCTAACCCTCATAGTCTACTGCCCCTCTAACCCCTAACCCTCATAGTCTACTGCCCCCTAACTCTAACCCTCATAGTCTACTGCCCACCCTAACCCCTCTAACCTCATAGTCTACTGCCCCCTAACCCCTAACCCTCATAGTCTACTGCCCCTAACCCCTAACCCTCATAGTCTACTGCCCCTAACCCCTAACCCTCATAGTCTACTGCCCCCTAACCCCTAACCCTCATAGTCTACTGCCCCTCTAACCCCTAACCCTCATAGTCTACTGCCCCCTAACCCCTAACCCCTAACCCTCATAGTCTACTGCCCCTAACCCTAACCCTCATAGTCTACTGCCCCCTAACCCTAACCTCATAGTCTACTGCCCCTAACCCCTAACCCTCATAGTCTACTGCCCTCTAACCCCTAACCCTCATAGTCTACTGCCCCTAACCCCTAACCCTCATAGTCTACTGCCCCTTAACCCCTAACCCTCATAGTCTACTGCCCCCTAACCCCTAACCCTCATAGTCTACTGCCCCCTAACCCTAACCCTCATAGTCTACTGCCCCCTAACCCCTAACCCTCATAGTCTACTGCCCCTAACCCCTAACCCTCATAGTCTACTGCCCCCTAACCCCTAACCTCATAGTCTACTGCCCCTAACCCCTAACCTCATAGTCTACTGCCCCCTAACCCCTAACCCTCATAGTCTACTGCCCCCTAACCCTAACCCCTAACCCTCATAGTCTACTGCCCCCTAACCCCTAACCCTCATAGTCTACTGCCCCCTAACCCCTAACCCTCATAGTCTACTGCCCCCTAACCCTCATAGTCTACTGCCCCCTAACCCCTAACCCTCATAGTCTACTGCCCCCTAACCCTAACCCTCATAGTCTACTGCCCCCTAACCCTAACCCTCATAGTCTACTGCCCCCTAACCCCTAACCCTCATAGTCTACTGCCCCCTAACCCTAACCCTCATAGTCTACTGCCCCCTAACCCCTAACCCTCATAGTCTACTGCCCCCCTAACCCCTAACCCTCATAGTCTACTGCCCCCTAACCCCTAACCCTCATAGTCTACTGCCCCCTAACCCTAACCCTCATAGTCTACTGCCCCCTAACCCCTAACCCTCATAGTCTACTGCCCCCTAACCCCTAACCCTCATAGTCTACTGCCCCCCTAACCCCTAACCCTCATAGTCTACTGCCCCCTAACCCCTAACCCTCATAGTCTACTGCCCCCTAACCCCTAACCCTCATAGTCTACTGCCCCCTAACCCCTAACCCTCATAGTCTACTGCCCCCTAACCCCTAACCCTCATAGTCTACTGCCCCCCTAACCCCCTAACCCTCATAGTCTACTGCCCCCTAACCCCTAACCCTCATAGTCTACTGCCCCCTAACCCCTAACCCTCATAGTCTACTGCCCCCTAACCCTAACCCTCATAGTCTACTGCCCCCTAACCCTAACCCTCATAGTCTACTGCCCCCTAACCCCTAACCCTATAGTCTACTGCCCCTAACCCTAACCCTCATAGTCTACTGCCCCCTAACCCCTAACCCTCATAGTCTACTGCCCCCTAACCCTAACCCTCATAGTCTACTGCCCCTAACCCCTAACCCTCATAGTCTACTGCCCCCTACCCTAACCCCTAACCCTCATAGTCTACTGCCCCCTAACCCCTAACCTCATAGTCTACTGCCCCTAACCCCTAACCCTCATAGTCTACTGCCCTTTCCTCTAACCTCATAGTCTACTGCCCCTCTAACCCCTAACCCTCATAGTCTACTGCCCCCTAACCCCTAACCCTCATAGTCTACTGCCCCTAACCCCCTAACCCTCATAGTCTACTGCCCCTAACCCCTAACCCTCATAGTCTACTGCCCCCTAACCCCTAACCCTCATAGTCTACTGCCCCCTAACCCCTAACCCTCATAGTCTACTGCCCCCTAACCCTAACCCTCATAGTCTACTGCCCCCTAACCCCTAACCCTCATAGTCTACTGCCCCCTAACCCCTAACCCTCATAGTCTACTGCCCCCTAACCCCTAACCCTCATAGTCTACTGCCCCCTAACCCCTAACCCTCATAGTCTACTGCCCCCTAACCCTAACCCCTAACCCTCATAGTCTACTGCCCCCTAACCCCTAACCCTCATAGTCTACTGCCCCTAACCCCTAACCCTCATAGTCTACTGCCCCCTAACCCTAACCCTCATAGTCTACTGCCCCCTAACCCCTAACCCTCATAGTCTACTGCCCCCTAACCCCTAACCCTCATAGTCTACTGCCCCCTAACCCCTAACCCTCATAGTCTACTGCCCCCTAACCCCTAACCCTCATAGTCTACTGCCCCCTAACCCCTAACCCTCATAGTCTACTGCCCCCTAACCCTCATAGTCTACTGCCCCCTAACCCCTAACCCTCATAGTCTACTGCCCCTAACCCCTAACCCTCATAGTCTACTGCCCCCTAACCCTAACCCTCATAGTCTACTGCCCCCTAACCCCTAACCCTCATAGTCTACTGCCCCCTAACCCCTAACCCTCATAGTCTACTGCCCCCTAACCCCTAACCCTCATAGTCTACTGCCCCCTAACCCCTAACCCCTAACCCTCATAGTCTACTGCCCCCCTAACCCCTAACCCTCATAGTCTACTGCCCCCTAACCCCTAACCCCTAACCCCTAACCCCTAACCCCCCTAACTTTATACTCCATTGTACACTACAGCCCCTCCCACTCACCTTTTACCTTTCTGCCCCAGATACCTATGTGCCACACACTGTTCTAATAGGTGTGTCTGTCTGTCTGTCTGCAGGTCACAAGATGGGTCCCCGATCACATGGCCTCCCATTGTTTCAACTGCGACTGTGAGTTCTGGATGGCCAAGAGACGTCATCACTGCAGGTTTGTTAAGCTTTACCTTTGATCACTAATGGAAGCATTAATCAAGATGTCCCTAGATAAGATATCATAAGTAAGCTCCTGTAAAGTGTAGGATAATGAACATTAGTCTATACCTTCAACGCTCAGCAGATTTTATACCACACCTACTAGGGATTTGAGATTTTAAAAACGACAGCTCCTGTTTTGCAAAAAGTTTTACTTTTACTTAAAGTTTTATATTTGGGTTAGGGTTTGTCTTACCGACCTTAGTTGAATGCACTCTCTGGATAAGAGCGTCTGCTGAGTGACTGAAATGTGAATCTAGTTGACTCTGTCTCTGTCTCCTCAGGAACTGTGGCAATGTGTTCTGTAAAGACTGCTGCCACCTGAAGCTGCCCATCCCAGACCAGCAGCTGTATGACCCTGTCTTGGTGTGTAACGTCTGCTATGACCTGCTGCTGGAGGCCAGGAACAGAGAGATCCGCAGCCAGCAGCTCAAGAAGCCCATCGCCACAGCCTCCAGCTGAGAGACAGGAGAGAGAGAGAGAGCCCTTTTTTACTGAATGGCCCAGTCCTGGCTCAGTCTGGCCTGGCTTGGCTCGGTTCAGTTTGGCCCAGTTAGGAACTGGATCAGCACCATCTTGGATCAGCTTTGGACAGATATGAGCCAAGTGCCCCATTCACACTACCCTAACATGGTCTGGTCTTGGCTGGGGGGTGAGCAGGTCTTGTTGCTCTGTGGGAGGGAGGGAGAGTCTTGTTGCTCTGTGGGAGGGAGGGAGAGTCTTGTTGCTCTGTGGGAGGGAGGGAGAGTCTTGTTGCTCTGTGGGAGGGAGGCCACTGACTGCTGTGGATGAGAGAGACTGACAGGAGTAGAGGAGCGGATGGCAGTGAATGAACTGGAGGAGGAGGAAGAGGAGCGGATGGTATGGAGGCTATCCCACTGAGTTGAACCCCTTTTGGTCGAACACGTTTCCAGCTTGGAAGGAAGGCTGCAGCGTCCTGCTGCCCTGCCCTGCCCTGCCCTGCCCTGCCCTGCCCTGCCCTGCCCTGCCCTGCTCTGCCCTGCCCTGCCCTGCCCTGCTCTGCCCTGCCCTGCCCTGCCCTGCCCTGGGGCTGTTGTCCTCTAGTGGTGCCTCAGATACCCCCCCCCCAACCCCCCGATGCCCCATATCGCCCCCCTGCTCCTGTAACCTACTGGGAGGTGTTCCATCATCTCAAACCTACCTGACTGCCCCCCCACACACACACACTCTAGTGCATCCCTGTCACACACCAACCAACCACCCTATGATGTACCTCCCCCCCAAACACACACACCTACTCGCCTCAGAGGACAATCTCTCACCCTCCTAAAGTACGGGGGACTCCAAAGCCTTTACCTGTTCTACTGGTGGCTGACGAGAACTTTAAAAAGCAAAATGCTGCTACAGTATCTAAAAAGTCTAATTTTGTATTATTATTATTTTGTGCACTACAAGCTCTTTGTCTATTTCAGCGAATTTGAGACCAAACTCGAGCGAAAGGGAGAAAATCTGCTGTTTACTTGCGGTCGTATCTTTTTTGTGGAGTTTGAATGTAAACGTTTTGAAATGAAATGGACAAGTGTTGGAGTAACTGGAAGACTGGTGATATTAGGTCGGTTGTGTACTTGTTCATTCCTTCAATGTTATTTCAAAAAAAAAAAGAAAGATATGCACAGTCAATGTGGTTCTGTCTTTGTCAAGTCAAGTGTAGCCCTGACAACATGTAGACCATCTGAGGTATCCCACTATCTGTGTGGACAAAGGTTCATTAGAACAGATCAATAAATGTCATTCGGATATGCACCTGATCAGAGGAGTCTCTTCAAAAAGAAACATTTGAATGGAACGGCTAAGCATCCAGACGAGACAAGCTGTTGCCATGTTTCCAAATAGAGGGTTTTTCTGCAATGTTGTCGTACAGTATGACTTACAATGAAAGGTCACTGGAAAGTACTTGATGGTCGTTAGCTGATGGGAGGGAGGGAGGGGTTTTGAATAATGGAGTATACTTCTACACTGATGTGTGAGAGAGGCTTGATGTTGATGTGTACAGTAGCATGGTTCCGCTTTGACTGCTCAAACCCTCCTCTTTTAATCAACCCTTCTCGTCAGGTTCCTGTCCCAGAATGTTAATGCCTGGCGTTTTAAAAAGACTGGAGAACGTACTAAAGTGCTATGAATTTCTTTCTTTTTTTCCTCTGTACGGTAGGGGGAGTTTGGCTAGCCTTGTATCTGAACTGAATTTGCCATGTCACCAAACGCAAGTGAAACTGTTGTGGAACGTAGTGAAATCAGTTTGGATGCCATGCTAGAGTTTGGCTGTGGTTTCTACAAATTGTCCTATGGCAAAAAGGTCTGTTTTTTTGTTCCTTGTTCGTTGAGACAGAAGTGCCATATTTTCTTTATTTTTGTCTTTGTTTTTGAAAGCCTTTTTCTCATGGAGACGACAGCAGGTAACTAAACTGAACTGGCCAATACTTGGTTTGCTTTAATGGTAGCTGCTTAACAACATGAAAAATAATTTAAAGATCAGAACAGGGAAATGTCCATTAGATAAAGAGGTAAAGAGAATGATTTGTTAATAAATGTATGAACTGAAGATTTAAATGAGATAGTGATGAGCCTGTATGGTTGTCATGGTTATCCATTGCCTAATAACATTTGGGGCCTTTCACGCGGTGTTGATGGCAAAATCTGAACGAGGAGGAAGTGGAACCCCGATATGTAATATAATATATAGTTATCTGATTCAGTACTAGTGGCTAAAACCTGTCACTTAGTGAATAATTGTGTAAAGAACTCAAATGCACTGTAAAAGAGATCCTATGGGTTAAAATAAAAAATATTCTCTATATCAAGTATGTGCTTAATCTCCATTCTGTTTTATGTTATTATGGTGTAATAATGGCATTGTGCAACCATGGACTGTTTTTATCTTCAAAGCTTTTTCAGTGCACAATTGGGAGTTTTGGGGTATTTTAACAAAGAAGAGTCAATCATGCACAAAACAGGCTTTGAGTTAATACTACTACCACCTGTCCCTTTTACTTATCCAGGTCCAGGACAGGAAGCTTGGCTGTACACCAATCACAGGACAGGGGGCTTGGCTGTACACCAATCACACTGAGACACCCCCACACCCTTCCCTCTACGTGCCAACCCAGGAAGTAGAGCAGGTGGATTGGAGAGCTCCTGGCAATGCCATCCCTCTAAAGCAGGGATGGACAACCAGCGACCTCAGCTCAATTTCAGCAAGTTATAATAGTAGAATACACAAGGTGTAATTTCAAAATTTGTTTGTGCGTCTGCAATTTTTCTTTTATGTCAGTCACTGATAGTCACTCAATTAGCTCATGTCAGCAAACAAATTTTTAACTGGTAAGTTAGTCTAGCGGCCAGCTATCTAAACTTAGTAAAATCACCGGCCTGGGGGCCCTCATTTGATTTTGTTAGTCACCTCACTCAGATATAATATTAACTGTAAACATTTCTCTCGATCCTAAATGTGTACATGTGGTTACGCTAACCTGTGAACAGCTGCGGTCGTGATGAGTTCAGATTTTTTGTGGCCCCCACCCCTATCAAAGTGGCCCCCACCCCTATCAAAGTGGCCCATCCCTGCTCTACAGGTTACTATATCAAGGACATGATCATTCCTCGTCATCATTCATTGTGTTATGTTATGTTTCTTCCAGAGAGTTAGCTAGCTAGTTAACCTCATATTGCACGTTGTAGGTGGTGAGGTTTTGTACCTGCTTTAGCCTCGGACGCTGGCAAGATGGTCTGACGGAGGGAATCGGATGGGATACATCATTTTGGGCTGATGTCAGTTGAGGTAATATGCCATTAGTAACAGAACAATAGATCATAGAGATATTGGCAGTGTACAGTTGATTTAATTATGACCCTCTGGTAATGGTTATTCATTTCACATGGATGCTGTGCCCCTGATGGACGTCCCCTGGCGGGACTCCCTACAAACACGTCACTTCAATACAGCTACGACCAGAAGTGACTTCCTAGCAGGTTAGGAGAGCATTTTTGCTAACTCTTTTCCTAACCTTAACCTAATTATCCTAACCAGCTATGTTAATTATCCTAACCTCCTGCGTAAGTTTTCCTAACCTGCTATGTTAATTCTCCTAACCTCCTGTGTAAATTCTCCTAACCTCTTGCATAAGTTATCCTAACCTGCTACGTTAATTCTCCTAACCTCCGTAAGTTCTCCTAACCTGCTACGTTAATTCTCCTAACCTCCTACATAAGTTCTCCTAACCTGCTACGTTAATTCTCCTAACCTCTGTAAGTTCTCCTAACTTGCTACGTTAATTCTCCTAACCTCCGTAAGTTCTCCTAACCTGCTACGTTAATTATCCTAACCTCCTGTGTACGTTCTCCTAACCTCTGTAAGTTCTCCTAACTTGCTACGTTAATTCTCCTAACCTCCGTAAGTTCTCCTAACCTGCTACGTTAATTCTCCTAACCTCCGTAAGTTCTCCTAACCTGCTATGTTAATACTCCTAACCTGCTACATTAGTTATCCTAACCTGCTACGAAAAAGGCACTTCTGATTGTAGCTGTTTCGAGGTGGCGTGTTTTTAGGGAATCTCGTCCCCCATGGCATATCCTAGTGAGAAATAACTTCCTGTATTTTCAAAATTGACCACAAGGTGGTAGTGTTCTGAAGTGAATACAGTTCATTTAATTCTGTATGCCACAGTTTTAATATTGACACAGTACAGTAATAAAGCACCTCTATGCAGGCTGTGCTTCATGCCATTTTCTGACTGTGTGTTGGAGGTAGGGGACATTGACATTCATACATTGCATTCAACTCCAGTATGACTTCTCACCTCTAAAATCGCATGTCCATATACGCCTCTCTCTGTGTATGTGTGTGTCTCTCTCTATCTCTCTCTGTGTCTGTACAGCCATACAGGATGACCACAGTTTAATCTTGACAGCAATAAACAAAGCTGCCTCCCCTCTATGACCAGGAGGTGAAAGGCTCTGTGTAGCCGGGGTAGACAGACAGGCCGGGGTAGACAGACAGGCCAAGGTAGACAGACAGGCCAAGGTAGACAGACAGGCCAGGGTAGACAGACAGGCCAAGGTAGACAGACAGACAGGCCAGGGTAGACAGACAGGCCAAGGTAGACAGACAGGCCGGGGTAGACAGACAGGCCAGGGTAGACAGACAGGCCAGGGTAGACAGACAGGCCAAGGTAGACAGACAGGCCGGGGTAGACAGACAGGCCGGGGTAGACAGACAGGCCAGGGTAGACAGACAGGCCAGGGTAGACAGACAGGCCGGGGTAGACAGACAGGCCAGGGTAGACAGACATGTCAGGAGGGGCAACATAATATAGAGATGGGGAGAACAGGAGAAAGTGTAATCCTTTGTAATGTTCTGATTGTTCCATGTTGTTGCTGTGGGACTCCCTACTGGTACTGAGGGAGACAGTATTATGGAAACCCTACTGGTACGGAGGGAGACAGTATTATGGAAACCCTAGTGGTACGGAGGGAGACAGTATTATGGAAACCCTAGTGGTACGGAGGGAGACAGTATTATGGAAACCCTAATGGTACGGAGGGAGACAGTATTATGGAAACCCTAATGGTACGGGGGAGACAGTAACATGGAAACCCTACTGGTACTGAGGGAGACAGTATTATGGAAACCCTAATGGTACGGAGGGAGACAGTATTATGGAAACCCTACTGGTACTGAGGGAGACAGTATTATGGAAACCCTAATGGTACGGAGGGAGACAGTATTATGGAAACCCTAGTGGTACGGAGGGAGACAGTATTATGGAAACCCTAGTGGTACGGAGGGAGACAGTATTATGGAAACCCTAGTGGTACGGGGGAGACAGTAACATGGAAACCCTAGTGGTACGGAGGGAGACAGTATTATGGAAACCCTAGTGGTACGAAGGGAGACAGTATTATGGAAACCCTAATGGTACGGAGGGAGACAGTAACATGGAAACCCTAGTGGTACGGAGGGAGACAGTATTATGGAAACCCTAGTGGTACGGAGGGAGACAGTAACATGGAAACCCTAGTGGTACGGAGGGAGACAGTATTATGGAAACCCTAGTGGTACTGAGGGAGACAGTATTATGGAAACCCTAATGGTACGGAGGGAGACAGTAACATGGAAACCCTAGTGGTACGGAGGGAGACAGTATTATGGAAACCCTAGTGGTACGGAGGGAGACAGTAACATGGAAACCCTAGTGGTACGGAGGGAGACAGTATTATGGAAACCCTAGTGGTACGGAGGGAGACAGTATTATGGAAACCCTAGTGGTACGGAGGGAGACAGTATTATGGAAACCCTAATGGTACGGAGGGGGAAAATAACATGGAAACCTTAGTGGTACAGAGGGAGACAGTAACATGGAAACCCTAGTGGTACGGAGGGAGACAGTATTATGGAAACCCTAATGGTACGGAGGGAGACAGTATTATGGAAACCCTAGTGGTACGGAGGGAGACAGTATTATGGAAACCCTAATGGTACGGAGGGGGAAAATAACATGGAAACCTTAGTGGTACAGAGGGAGACAGTAACATGGAAACCCTAGTGGTACGGAGGGAGACAGTATTATGGAAACCCTAATGGTACGGAGGGAGACAGTATTATGGAAACCCTAGTGGTACGGAGGGAGACAGTATTATGGAAACCCTAGTGGTACGGAGGGAGACAGTATTATGGAAACCCTAGTGGTACGGAGGGAGACAGTATTATGGAAACCCTAGTGAGTACGGAGGGAGACAGTATTATGGAAACCCTAGTGGTACGGAGGGAGACAGTATTATGGAAACCCTAGTGGTACGGAGGGGGAAAATAACATGGAAACCTTAGTGGTACAGAGGGAGACAGTAACATGGAAACCTTAGTGGTACAGAGGGAGACAGTATTATGGAAACCCTAATGGTACGGAGGGGGAAAATAACATGGAAACCTTAGTGGTACAGAGGGAGACAGTAACATGGAAACCCTAGTGGTACGGAGGGAGACAGTATTATGGAAACCCTAATGGTACGGAGGGAGACAGTATTATGGAAACCCTAGTGGTACGGAGGGAGACAGTATTATGGAAACCCTAGTGGTACGGAGGGAGACAGTATTATGGAAACCCTAGTGGTACGGAGGGAGACAGTATTATGGAAACCCTAGTGGTACGGAGGGAGAGAGTATTATGGAAACCCTAGTGGTACGGAGGGAGACAGTATTATGGAAACCCTAGTGGTACGGAGGGGGAAAATAACATGGAAACCTTAGTGGTACAGAGGGAGACAGTAACATGGAAACCCTAGTGGTACGGAAGGGAGACAGTATTATGGAAACCCTAATGGTACGGAGGGGGAAAATAACATGGAAACCTTAGTGGTACAGAGGGAGACAGTAACATGGAAACCCTAGTGGTACGGAGGGAGACAGTATTATGGAAACCCTAATGGTACGGAGGGAGACAGTATTATGGAAACCCTAGTGGTACGGAGGGAGACAGTATTATGGAAACCCTAGTGGTACGGAGGGAGACAGTATTATGGAAACCCTAGTGGTACGGAGGGAGACAGTATTATGGAAACCCTAGTGGTACGGAGGGAGACAGTATTATGGAAACCCTAGTGGTACGGAGGGAGACAGTATTATGGAAACCCTAGTGGTACGGAGGGGGAAAATAACATGGAAACCTTAGTGGTACAGAGGGAGACAGTAACATGGAAACCCTAGTGGTACGGAGGGAGACAGTATTATGGAAACCCTAATGGTACGGAGGGAGACAGTATTATGGAAACCCTAGTGGTACGGAGGGAGACAGTATTATGGAAACCCTAGTGGTACGGAGGGAGACAGTATTATGGAAACCCTAGTGGTACGGAGGGAGACAGTATTATGGAAACCCTAGTGGTACGAAGGGAGACAGTATTATGGAAACCCTAGTGGTACGGAGGGGGAAAATAACATGGAAACCTTAGTGGTACAGAGGGAGACAGTAACATGGAAACCCTAGTGGTACTGAGGGAGACAGTATTATGGAAACCCTAGTGGTACGGAGGGGGAAAATAACATGGAAACCTTAGTGGTACAGAGGGAGACAGTAACATGGAAACCCTAGTGGTACGGAGGGAGACAGTATTATGGAAACCCTAATGGTACGAAGGGAGACAGTATTATGGAAACCCTAGTGGTACGGAGGGGGAAAATAACATGGAAACCTTAGTGGTACAGAGGGAGACAGTAACATGGAAACCCTAGTGGTACGGAGGGAGACAGTATTATGGAAACCCTAGTGGTACGGAGGGAGACAGTATTATGGAAACCCTAATTGTACGAAGGGAGACAGTATTATTGAAACCCTAGTGGTACGGAGGGAGACAGTATTATTGAAACCCTAAAGGTACGGAGGGAGACAGTAACATGGAAACCCTAGTGGTACGGGGGAGACAGTAACATGGAAACCCTAGTGGTACGGAGGGAGACAGTATTATGGAAACCCTAATTGTACGAAGGGAGACAGTATTATGGAAACCCTGGTGGTACGGAGGGAGACAGTATTATGGAAACCCTAGTGGTACGGAGGGAGACAGTATTATGGAAACCCTAGTGGTACGAAGGGAGACAGTATTATGGAAACCCTAGTGGTACGGAGGGGGAAAATAACATGGAAACCTTAGTGGTACAGAGGGAGACAGTAACATGGAAACCCTAGTGGTACTGAGGGAGACAGTAACATGGAAACCCTACTGGTACGGAGGGAGACAGTATTATGGAAACCCTAGTGGTACGAAGGGAGACAGTATTATGGAAACCCTAGTGGTACGAAGGGAGACAGTATTATGGAAACCCTAGTGGTACGGAGGGGGAAAATAACATGGAAACCTTAGTGGTACAGAGGGAGACAGTAACATGGAAACCCTAGTGGTACTGAGGGAGACAGTATTATGGAAACCCTAGTGGTACGGAGGGGGAAAATAACATGGAAACCTTAGTGGTACAGAGGGAGACAGTAACATGGAAACCCTAGTGGTACGGAGGGAGACAGTATTATGGAAACCCTAATGGTACGAAGGGAGACAGTATTATGGAAACCCTAGTGGTACGGAGGGGGAAAATAACATGGAAACCTTAGTGGTACAGAGGGAGACAGTAACATGGAAACCCTAGTGGTACGGAGGGAGACAGTATTATGGAAACCCTAGTGGTACGGAGGGAGACAGTATTATGGAAACCGTAATTGTACGAAGGGAGACAGTATTATTGAAACCCTAGTGGTACGGAGGGAGACAGTATTATTGAAACCCTAGTGGTACGGAGGGAGACAGTAACATGGAAACCCTAGTGGTACGGGGGAGACAGTAACATGGAAACCCTAGTGGTACGGAGGGAGACAGTATTATGGAAACCCTAATTGTACGAAGGGAGACAGTATTATGGAAACCCTGGTGGTACGGAGGGAGACAGTATTATGGAAACCCTAGTGGTACGGAGGGAGACAGTATTATTGAAACCCTAGTGGTACGGAGGGAGACAGTAACATGGAAACCCTAGTGGTACGGGGGAGACAGTAACATGGAAACCCTAGTGGTACGGAGGGAGACAGTAACATGGAAACCCTGGTGGTACGGAGGGAGACAATATTATGGAAACCCTAGTGGTACGGAGGGAGACATTATTATGGAAACCCTGGTGGTACTGAGGGAGACAGTAACATGGAAACCCTAGTGGTACGGAGGGATACAGTTTTATGGAAACCCTAGTGGTACGGCGGGAGACAGTATTATGGAAACCCTAGTGTTACGGAGGGAGACAGTAACATGGAAACCCTAGTGGTACGGAGGGGGAAAATAACATGGAAACCTTAGTGGTACGGAGGGAGACAGTAACATGGAAACCCTAGTGGTACAGAGAGAGACAGTATTATGGAAACCCTAGTGGTACGGAGGGAAACAGAAACATGGAAACCCTAGTGGTACTGAGGGAAACAGTAACATGGAAACCCTAGTGGTACGGAGGGGGACAGTAACATGGAAACCCTAGTGGTACGGAGGGAGAAAGTATTATGGAAACCCTAGTGGTACGGAGGGAGACAGTATTATTGAAACCCTAGTGGTATGGAGGGAGACAGTAACATGGAAAATGACTAAAATGTAAAATGTAATGGAAACCCTAGTGGTACGGAGAAAGACAGTAACATGGAAACCCTAGTGGTACGGAGGGAGACAGTAACATGGAAACCCTAGTGGTACGGAGGGAGAAAGTAACATGGAAACCTTAGTGGTACGGAGGGAGACAGTATTATTGAAACCCTAGTGGTACGGAGGGAGACAGTAACATGGAAACCCTAGTGGTACGGGGGAGACAGTAACATGGAAACCCTAGTGGTACGGAGGGAGACAGTAACATGGAAACCCTGGTGGTACGGAGGCAGACAGTATTATGGAAACCCTAGTGGTACGGGGGAGACAGTAACATGGAAACCCTAGTGGTACGGAGGGAGACAGTAACATGGAAACCCTGGTGGTACGGAGGCAGACAGTATTATGGAAACCCTAGTGGTACAGAGGGATACAGTATTATGGAAACCCTAGTGGTACGGAGGGAGACAGTAACATGGAAACCCTAGTGGTACTGAGGGAGACAGTATTATGGAATCCCTAGTGGTACGGATGGAGCCAGTATTATGGAAACCCTAGTGGTACGGAGGGAAACAGAAACATGGAAACCCTAGTGGTACGGAGGGAGACAGTAACATGGAAACCCTAGTGGTACGGAGGGAGACAGTAACATGGAAACCCTAGTGGTACGGACGGGGAAAGTAACATGGAAATCCTAGTGGTATGGAGGGGGACAGTAACATGGAAACCCTAGTGGTACGGAGGGAGACAGTATTATGGAAACCCTAGTGGTACGGAGGGAGACAGTATTATGGAAACCCTAGTGGTACTGAGGGGGACAGTAACATGGAAACCCTAGTGGTACGGAGGGGGACAGTATCATGGAAACCCTAGTGGTACGGAGGGAGACAGTAACATGGAAACCTTAGTGGTACGGAGGGAGACAGTATTATTGAAACCCTAGTGGTACGGGGTAGACAGTTTTATGGAAACCCTAGTGGTACGGAGGGATACAGTTTTATGGAAACCCTAGTGGTACGGAGGGATACAGTATTATGGAAACCCTAGTGGTACGGAGGGAGACAGTAACATGGAAACCCTAGTGGTTCGGAGGGAGACAGTAACATGGAAACCCTAGTGGTACGGAGGGAGACAGTATTATTGAAACCCTAGTGGTACGGAGGGAGACAGTAACATGGAAACCCTAGTGGTTCGGAGGGATACAGTAACATGGAAACCCTTGTGGCACGGAGGGGGACAGTAACATGGAAACCTTAGTGGTACGGAGGGAGACAGTATTATTGAAACCCTAGTGGTACGGAGGGAGACAGTAACATGGAAACCCTAGTGGTACGGGGGAGACAGTAACATGGAAACCCTAGTGGTACGGAGGGAGACAGTAACATGGAAACCCTGGTGGTACGGAGGCAGACAGTATTATGGAAACCCTAGTGGTACAGAGGGAGACAGTATTATGGAAACCCTAGTGGTACTGTGGGAGACAGTAACATGGAAACCCTAGTGGTACGGAGGGATACAGTTTTATGGAAACCCTAGTGGTACAGAGGGATACAGTATTATGGAAACCCTAGTGGTACGGAGGGAGACAGTAACATGGAAACCCTAGTGGTACTGAGGGAGACAGTTTTATGGAATCCCTAGTGGTACGGATGGAGCCAGTATTATGGAAACCCTAGTGGTACGGAGGGAAACAGAAACATGGAAACCCTAGTGGTACGGAGGGAGACAGTAACATGGAAACCCTAGTGGTACGGACGGGGAAAGTAACATGGAAATCCTAGTGGTACGGACGGGGAAAGTAACATGGAAATCCTAGTGGTACGGAGGGAGACAGTATTATGGAAACCCTTGTGGTTCGGAGGGGGACAGTAACATGGAAACCCTAGTGGTACGGAGGGAGACAGTAACATGGAAACCCTAGTGGTACGGAGGAGACAGTATTATGGAAACCCTAGTGGTACGGAGGGGGACAGTAACGTGGAGACCCTAGTGGTACGGAGGGAGACAGTATTACGGAAACCCTTGTGGTTCGGAGGGAGACAGTATTATGGAAACCCTAGTGGTACGGAGGGAGACAGTAACATGGAAACCCTAGTGGTACGGAGGGAGACAGTATTATGGAAACCCTAGTGTTATGGAGGGAGACAGTATTATGGAAACCCTAGTGGTACGGAGCGAGACAGTAACATGGAAACCCTAGTGGTACTGAGGGAGACAGTATTATGGAAACCCTAGTGGTACGGCGGGAGACAGTAACATGGAAACCCTAGTGGTACGGAGGGAAACAGTAACATTCAAACCCTAGTTGTACTGAGGGAGACAGTATTATGGAAACCCTAATTGTACGAAGGGAGACAGTATTATGGAAACCCTAGTGGTATGGCGGGAGACAGTAACATGGAAACCCTAGTGGTACGGAGGGAGACAGTATTATGGAAACCCTAGTGGTACGGAGGGAGATAGTATTATGGAAACCCTAGTGGTACGGAGGGGGACAGTATTATGGAAACCCTAGTGGTACGGAGGGGGACAGTATTATGGAAACCCTAGTGGTACGGAGGGAGACAGTATTATGGAAACCCTAGTGGTACGGAGGAGACATTATTATGGAAACCCTAGTGGTACTGAGGGGGACAGTAACATGGAAACCCTAGTGGTACGGAGGGGGACAGTAACATGGAAACCCTAGTGGTACGGAGGGGGACAGTAACATGGAAACCCTAGTGGTACGGAGGGGGACAGTAACGTGGGAGACCCTAGTGGTACGGAGGGAGACAGTATTACGGAAACCCTTGTGGTTCGGAGGGAGACAGTATTATGGAAACCCTTGTGAGTACGGAGGGAGACAGTAACATGGAAACCCTAGTGGTACGGAGGGAGACAGTATTATGGAAACCCTAGTGTTACGGAGGGAGACAGTATTATGGAAACCCTAGTGGTACGGAGCGAGACAGTAACATGGAAACCCTAGTGGTACTGAGGGAGACAGTATTATGGAAACCCTAGTGGTACGGCGGGAGACAGTAACATGGAAACCCTAGTGGTACGGAGGGAATCAGTAACATGGAAACCCTAGTGGCACGGAGGGGGACAGTAACATGGAAACCTTAGTGGTACGGAGGGAGACAGTATTATTGAAAACCCTAGTGGTACGGAGGGAGACAGTAACATGGAAACCCTAGTGGTAATGGGAGACAGTAACATGGAAACCCTAGTGGTACGGAGGGAGACAGTAACATGGAAACCCTGGTGGTACGGAGGCAGACAGTATTATGGAAACCCCTAGTGGTACAGAGGGAGACAGTATTATGGAAACCCTAGTGGTACTGTGGGAGACAGTAACATGGAAACCCTAGTGGTACGGAGGGATACAGTTTTATGGAAACCCTAGTGGTACAGAGGGATACAGTATTATGGAAACCCTAGTGGTACGGAGGGAGACAGTAACATGGAAACCCTAGTGGTACTGAGGGAGACAGTTTTATGGAATCCCTAGTGGTACGGATGGAGCCAGTATTATGGAAACCCTAGTGGTACGGAGGGAAACAGAAACATGGAAACCCTAGTGGTACGGAGGGAGACAATAACATGGAAACCCTAGTGGTACGGACGGGGAAAGTAACATGGAAATCCTAGTGGTACGGACGGGGAAACAGAAACATGGAAACCCTAGTGGTACGGAGGGAGACAGTAACATGGAAACCCTAGTGGTACGGACGGGGAAAGTAACATGGAAATCCTAGTGGTACGGACGGGGAAAGTAACATGGAAACCCTAGTGGTACAGAGGGAGACAGTAACATGGAAACCCTAGTGGTACGGAGGAGACAGTATTATGGAAACCCTAGTGGTACGGAGGGGGACAGTAACGTGGAGACCCTAGTGGTACGGAGGGAGACAGTATTACGGAAACCCTTGTGGTTCGGAGGGAGACAGTATTATGGAAACCCTAGTGGTACGGCGGGAGACAGTAACATGGAAACCCTAGTGGTACGGAGGGAAACAGTAACATTCAAACCCTAGTTGTACTGAGGGAGACAGTATTATGGAAACCCTAATTGTACGAAGGGAGACAGTATTATGGAAACCCTAGTGGTATGGCGGGAGACAGTAACATGGAAACCCTAGTGGTACGGAGGGAGACAGTATTATGGAAACCCTAGTGGTACGGAGGGAGATAGTATTATGGAAACCCTAGTGGTACGGAGGGGGACAGTATTATGGAAACCCTAGTGGTACGGAGGGGGACAGTATTATGGAAACCCTAGTGGTACGGAGGGAGACAGTATTATGGAAACCCTAGTGGTACGGAGGGAGACATTATTATGGAAACCCTAGTGGTACTGAGGGGGACAGTAACATGGAAACCCTAGTGGTACGGAGGGGGACAGTAACATGGAAACCCTAGTGGTACGGAGGGGGACAGTAACATGGAAACCCTAGTGGTACGGAGGGGGACAGTAACGTGGAGACCCTAGTGGTACGGAGGGAGACAGTATTACGGAAACCCTTGTGGTTCGGAGGGAGACAGTATTATGGAAACCCTTGTGGTACGGAGGGAGACAGTAACATGGAAACCCTAGTGGTACGGAGGGAGACAGTATTATGGAAACCCTAGTGTTACGGAGGGAGACAGTATTATGGAAACCCTAGTGGTACGGAGCGAGACAGTAACATGGAAACCCTAGTGGTACTGAGGGAGACAGTATTATGGAAACCCTAGTGGTACGGCGGGAGACAGTAACATGGAAACCCTAGTGGTACGGAGGGAATCAGTAACATGGAAACCCTAGTGGCACGGAGGGGGACAGTAACATGGAAACCTTAGTGGTACGGAGGGAGACAGTATTATTGAAACCCTAGTGGTACGGAGGGAGACAGTAACATGGAAACCCTAGTGGTACGGGGGAGACAGTAACATGGAAACCCTAGTGGTACGGAGGGAGACAGTAACATGGAAACCCTGGTGGTACGGAGGCAGACAGTATTATGGAAACCCTAGTGGTACAGAGGGAGACAGTATTATGGAAACCCTAGTGGTACTGTGGGAGACAGTAACATGGAAACCCTAGTGGTACGGAGGGATACAGTTTTATGGAAACCCTAGTGGTACAGAGGGATACAGTATTATGGAAACCCTAGTGGTACGGAGGGAGACAGTAACATGGAAACCCTAGTGGTACTGAGGGAGACAGTTTTATGGAATCCCTAGTGGTACGGATGGAGCCAGTATTATGGAAACCCTAGTGGTACGGAGGGAAACAGAAACATGGAAACCCTAGTGGTACGGAGGGAGACAGTAACATGGAAACCCTAGTGGTACGGACGGGGAAAGTAACATGGAAATCCTAGTGGTACGGACGGGGAAACAGAAACATGGAAACCCTAGTGGTACGGAGGGAGACAGTAACATGGAAACCCTAGTGGTACGGACGGGGAAAGTAACATGGAAATCCCTAGTGGTACGGACGGGGAAAGTAACATGGAAACCCTAGTGGTACGGAGGGAGACAGTAACATGGAAACCCTAGTGGTACGGAGGAGACAGTATTATGGAAACCCTAGTGGTACGGAGGGGGACAGTAACGTGGAGACCCTAGTGGTACGGAGGGAGACAGTATTACGGAAACCCTTGTGGTTCGGAGGAGACAGTATTATGGAAACCCTAGTGGTACGGAGGGAGACAGTAACATGGAAACCCTAGTGGTACGGAGGGAGACAGTATTATGGAAACCCTATTGTTACGGAGGGAGACAGTATTATGGAAACCCTAGTGGTACGGAGCGAGACAGTAACATGGAAACCCTAGTGGTACTGAGGGAGAAAGTATTATGGAAACCCTAGTGGTACGGCGGGAGACAGTAACATGGAAACCCTAGTGGTACGGAGGGAAACAGTAACATTCAAACCCTAGTTGTACTGAGGGAGACAGTATTATGGAAACCCTAATTGTACGAAGGGAGACAGTATTATGGAAACCCTAGTGGTATGGCAGGAGACAGTAACATGGAAACCCTAGTGGTACGGAGGGAGACAGTATTATGGAAACCCTAGTGGTACGGAGGGAGATAGTATTATGGAAACCCTAGTGGTACGGAGGGGGACAGTATTATGGAAACCCTAGTGGTACGGAGGGGGACAGTATTATGGAAACCCTAGTGGTACGGAGGGAGACAGTATCATGGAAACCCTAGTGGTACGGGGGAGACAGTAACATGGAAACCCTAGTGGTACGGAAGGGAGACAGTAACATGGAAACCCTGGTGGTACGGAGGCAGACAGTATTATGGAAACCCTAGTGGTACAGAGGGAGACAGTATTATGGAAACCCTAGTGGTACTGTGGGAGACAGTAACATGGAAACCCTAGTGGTACGGAGGGATACAGTTTTATGGAAACCCTAGTGGTACAGAGGGATACAGTATTATGGAAACCCTAGTGGTACGGAGGGAGACAGTAACATGGAAACCCTAGTGGTACTGAGGGAGACAGTTTTATGGAATCCCTAGTGGTACGGATGGAGCCAGTATTATGGAAACCCTAGTGGTACGGAGGGAAACAGAAACATGGAAACCCTAGTGGTACGGAGGGAGACCGTAACATGGAAACCCTAGTGGTACGGACGGGGAAAGTAACATGGAAATCCTAGTGGTACGGACGGGGAAACAGAAACATGGAAACCCTAGTGGTACGGAGGGAGACAGTAACATGGAAACCCTAGTGGTACGGAGGAGACAGTATTATGGAAACCCTAGTGGTACGGAGGGGGACAGTAACGTGGAGACCCTAGTGGTACGGAGGGAGACAGTATTACGGAAACCCTTGTGGTTCGGAGGGAGACAGTATTATGGAAACCCTAGTGAGTACGGAGGGAGACAGTAACATGGAAACCCTAGTGGTACGGAGGGAGACAGTATTATGGAAACCCTAGTGTTACGGAGGGAGACAGTATTATGGAAACCCTAGTGGTACGGAGCGAGACAGTAACATGGAAACCCTAGTGGTACTGAGGGAGAAAGTATTATGGAAACCCTAGTGGTACGGCGGGAGACAGTAACATGGAAACCCTAGTGGTACGGAGGGAGACAGTAACATGGAAACCCTAGTGGTATGGAGGGAGACAGTAACATGGAAACCCTAGTGGTACGGAGGGAGACAGTAACATGGAAACCCTAGTGTACGGAGGGAGACATTATTACGGAAACCCTTGTGGTTCGGAGGGAGACAGTATTATGGAAACCCTAGTGGTTCGGAGGGAGACAGTAACATGGAAACCCTAGTGGTACGGAGGGAGACAGTAACATGGAAACCCTAGTGGCACGGAGGGGGACAGTAACATGGAAACCCTAGTGGTACGGAGGGAGACAGTAACATGGAAACCCTAGTGTTACGGAGGGAGACAGTATTACGGAAACCCTTGTGGTTCGGAGGGAGACAGTATTATGGAAACCCTAGTGGTTCGGAGGGAGACAGTAACATGGAAACCCTAGTGGTACGGAGGGGGACAGTAACATGGAAACCCTAGTGGTACGGAGGGGGACAGTAACGTGGAGACCCTAGTGGTACGGAGGGAGACAGTATTACGGAAACCCTTGTGGTTCGGAGGGAGACAGTATTATGGAAACCCTTGTGGTACGGAGGGAGACAGTAACATGGAAACCCTAGTGGTACGGAGGGAGACAGTATTATGGAAACCCTAGTGTTACGGAGGGAGACAGTATTATGGAAACCCTAGTGGTACGGGAGCGAGACAGTAACATGGAAACCCTAGTGGTACTGAGGGAGACAGTATTATGGAAACCCTAGTGGTACGGCGGGAGACAGTAACATGGAAACCCTAGTGGTACGGAGGGAATCAGTAACATGGAAACCCTAGTGGCACGGAGGGGGACAGTAACATGGAAACCTTAGTGGTACGGAGGGAGACAGTATTATTGAAACCCTAGTGGTACGGAGGGAGACAGTAACATGGAAACCCTAGTGGTACGGGGGAGACAGTAACATGGAAACCCTAGTGGTACGGAGGGAGACAGTAACATGGAAACCCTGGTGGTACGGAGGCAGACAGTATTATGGAAACCCTAGTGGTACAGAGGAGACAGTATTATGGAAACCCTAGTGGTACTGTGGGAGACAGTAACATGGAAACCCTAGTGGTACGGAGGGATACAGTTTTATGGAAACCCTAGTGGTACAGAGGGATACAGTATTATGGAAACCCTAGTGGTACGGAGGGAGACAGTAACATGGAAACCCTAGTGGTACTGAGGGAGACAGTTTTATGGAATCCCTAGTGGTACGGATGGAGCCAGTATTATGGAAACCCTAGTGGTACGGAGGGAAACAGAAACATGGAAACCCTAGTGGTACGGAGGGAGACAGTAACATGGAAACCCTAGTGGTACGGACGGGGAAAGTAACATGGAAATCCTAGTGGTACGGACGGGGAAACAGAAACATGGAAACCCTAGTGGTACGGAGGGAGACAGTAACATGGAAACCCTAGTGGTACGGACGGGGAAAGTAACATGGAAATCCTAGTGGTACGGACGGGGAAAGTAACATGGAAACCCTAGTGGTACGGAGGGAGACAGTAACATGGAAACCCTAGTGGTACGGAGGAGACAGTATTATGGAAACCCTAGTGGTACGGAGGGGGACAGTAACGTGGAGACCCTAGTGGTACGGAGGGAGACAGTATTACGGAAACCCTTGTGGTTCGGAGGGAGACAGTATTATGGAAACCCTAGTGGTACGGAGGGAGACAGTAACATGGAAACCCTAGTGGTACGGAGGGAGACAGTATTATGGAAACCCTAGTGTTACGGAGGGAGACAGTATTATGGAAACCCTAGTGGTACGGAGCGAGACAGTAACATGGAAACCCTAGTGGTACTGAGGGAGAAAGTATTATGGAAACCCTAGTGGTACGGCGGGAGACAGTAACATGGAAACCCTAGTGGTACGGAGGGAAACAGTAACATTCAAACCCTAGTTGTACTGAGGGAGACAGTATTATGGAAACCCTAATTGTACGAAGGGAGACAGTATTATGGAAACCCTAGTGGTATGGCAGGAGACAGTAACATGGAAACCTTAGTGGTACGGAGGGAGACAGTATTATGGAAACCCTAGTGGTACGGAGGGAGATAGTATTATGGAAACCCTAGTGGTACGGAGGGGGACAGTATTATGGAAACCCTAGTGGTACGGAGGGGGACAGTATTATGGAAACCCTAGTGGTACGGAGGGAGACAGTATTATGGAAACCCTAGTGGTACGGAGGGAGACAGTATTATGGAAACCCTAGTGGTACTGAGGGGGACAGTAACATGGAAACCCTAGTGGTACGGAGGGGGACAGTATCATGGAAACCCTAGTGGTACGGAGGGAGACAGTAACATGGAAACCTTAGTGGTACGGAGGGAGACAGTATTATTGAAACCCTAGTGGTACGGGGGAGACAGTTTTATGGAAACCCTAGTGGTACGGAGGGATACAGTTTTATGGAAACCCTAGTGGTACGGAGGGATACAGTATTATGGAAACCCTAGTGGTATGGAGGGAGACAGTAACATGGAAACCCTAGTGGTACGGAGGGAGACAGTAACATGGAAACCCTAGTGTACGGAGGGAGACATTATTACGGAAACCCTTGTGGTTCGGAGGGAGACAGTATTATGGAAACCCTAGTGGTTCGGAGGGAGACAGTAACATGGAAACCCTAGTGGTACGGAGGGAGACAGTAACATGGAAACCCTAGTGGCACGGAGGGGGACAGTAACATGGAAACCCTAGTGGTACGGAGGGAGACAGTAACATGGAAACCCTAGTGTTACGGAGGGAGACAGTATTACGGAAACCCTTGTGGTTCGGAGGGAGACAGTATTATGGAAACCCTAGTGGTTCGGAGGGAGACAGTAACATGGAAACCCTAGTGGTACGGAGGGGGACAGTAACATGGAAACCCTAGTGGTACGGAGGGGGACAGTAACGTGGAGACCCTAGTGGTACGGAGGGAGACAGTATTACGGAAACCCTTGTGGTTCGGAGGGAGACAGTATTATGGAAACCCTTGTGGTACGGAGGGAGACAGTAACATGGAAACCCTAGTGGTACGGAGGGAGACAGTATTATGGAAACCCTAGTGTTACGGAGGGAGACAGTATTATGGAAACCCTAGTGGTACGGAGCGAGACAGTAACATGGAAACCCTAGTGGTACTGAGGGAGACAGTATTATGGAAACCCTAGTGGTACGGCGGGAGACAGTAACATGGAAACCCTAGTGGTACGGAGGGAATCAGTAACATTCAAACCCTAGTTGTACTGAGGGAGACAGTATTATGGAAACCCTAATTGTACGAAGGGAGACAGTATTATGGAAACCCTAGTGGTACGGCGGGAGACAGTAACATGGAAACCCTAGTGGTACGGAGGGAGACAGTAACATGGAAACCCTAGTGGTACTGAGGGAGACAGTATTATGGAATCCCTAGTGGTACGGATGGAGCCAGTATTATGGAAACCCTAGTGGTACGGAGGGAAACAGAAACATGGAAACCCTAGTGGTACGGAGGGAGACAGTAACATGGAAACCCTAGTGGTACGGACGGGGAAAGTAACATGGAAATCCTAGTGGTATGGAGGGGGACAGTAACATGGAAACCCTAGTGGTACGGAGGGAGACAGTATTATGGAAACCCTTGTGGTACGGACGGGGAAAGTAACATGGAAATCCTAGTGGTATGGAGGGGGACAGTAACATCGAAACCCTAGTGGTACGGAGGAGACAGTATTTTGGAAACCCTAGTGGTACGGAGGGGGACAGTAACGTGGAGACCCTAGTGGTACGGAGGGAGACAGTATTACGGAAACCCTTGTGGTTCGGAGGGAGACAGTATTATGGAAACCCTAGTGGTACGGAGGGAGACAGTAACATGGAAACCCTAGTGGTACGGAGGGAGACAGTATTATGGAAACCCTAGTGTTACGGAGGGAGACAGTATTATGGAAACCCTAGTGGTACGGAGCGAGACAGTAACATGGAAACCCTAGTGGTACTGAGGGAGACAGTATTATGGAAACCCTAGTGGTATGGCGGGAGACAGTAACATGGAAACCCTAGTGGTACGGAGGGAAACAGTAACATTCAAACCCTAGTTGTACTGAGGGAGACAGTATTATGGAAACCCTAATTGTACGAAGGGAGACAGTATTATGGAAACCCTAGTGGTATGGCGGGAGACGGTAACATGGAAACCCTAGTGGTACGGAGGGAGACAGTATTATGGAAATCCTAGTGGTACGGAGGGAGATAGTATTATGGAAACCCTAGTGGTACGGAGGGGGACAGTATTATGGAAACCCTAGTGGTACGGAGGGGGACAGTATTATGGAAACCCTAGTGGTACGGAGGGAGACAGTATTATGGAAACCCTAGTGGCACGGAGGGAGACAGTATTATGGAAACCCTAGTGGTACTGAGGGGGCCAGTAACATGGAAACCCTAGTGGTACGGAGGGAGACAGTAACATGGAAACCCTAGTGGTACGGAGGGAGACAGTAACATGGAAACCCTAGTGTTAAGGAGGGAGACATTATTACGGAAACCCTTGTGGTTCGGAGGGAGACAGTATTATGGAAACCCTAGTGGTTCGGAGGGAGACAGTAACATGGAAACCCTAGTGGTACGGAGGGAGACAGTAACATGGAAACCCTAGTGGCACGGAGGGGGACAGTAACATGGAAACCCTAGTGGTACGGAGGGAGACAGTAACATGGAAACCCTAGTGTTACGGAGGGAGACAGTATTACGGAAACCCTTGTGGTTCGGAGGGAGACAGTATTATGGAAACCCTAGTGGTTCGGAGGGAGACAGTAACATGGAAACCCTAGTGGTACGGAGGGGGACAGTAACATGGAAACCCTAGTGGTACGGAGGGGGACAGTAACGTGGAGACCCTAGTGGTACGGAGGAGACAGTATTACGGAAACCCTTGTGGTTCGGAGGGAGACAGTATTATGGAAACCCTTGTGGTACGGAGGGAGACAGTAACATGGAAACCCTAGTGGTACGGAGGAGACAGTATTATGGAAACCCTAGTGTTACGGAGGGAGACAGTATTATGGAAACCCTAGTGGTACGGAGCGAGACAGTAACATGGAAACCCTAGTGGTACTGAGGGAGACAGTATTATGGAAACCCTAGTGGTACGGCGGGAGACAGTAACATGGAAACCCTAGTGGTACGGAGGGAAACAGTAACATTCAAACCCTAGTTGTACTGAGGGAGACAGTATTATGGAAACCCTAATTGTACGAAGGGAGACAGTATTATGGAAACCCTAGTGGTACGGAGGGAGACAGTAACATGGAAACCCTAGTGGTACGGAGGGAGATAGTATTATGGAAACCCTAATGGTACGAAGGGAGACAGTATTATGGAAACCCTAGTGGTACGGAGGGAGACAGTATCATGGAAACCCTAGTGGTACGGAGGGAGACAGTATTATGGAAACCCTAGTGGTACGGAGGGGGACAGTATTATGGAAACCCTAGTGGTACGGAGGGGGACAGTAACATGGAAACCCTAGTGGTACGGAGGGGGACAGTATCATGGAAACCCTATTGGTACGGAGGTAGACAGTATTATGGAAACCCTAGTGGTACTGAGGGAGACAATAACATGGACACCCTAGTGGTACGGAGGGATACAGTTTTATGGAAACCCTAGTGGTACGGAGGGATACAGTTTTATGGAAACCCTAGTGTTACGGAGGGAGACAGTATTACGGAAACCCTTGTGGTTCGGAGGGAGACAGTATTATGGAAACCCTAGTGGTACGGAGGGAGACAGTAACATGGAATCCCTAGTGGTACGGAGGGAGACAGTATTATGGAAACCCTAGTGGTTCGGAGGGAGACAGTAACATGGAAACCCTAGTGGTACGGAGGGAGACAGTAACATGGAAACCCTAGTGGTACGGAGGGAGACAGTAACATGGAAACCCTAGTGGTACTGAGGGAGACAGTAACATGGAAACCCTAGTGGTACGGAGGGAGACAGTAACATGGAAACCCTAGTGGTACGGAGGGAGACAGTATTATGGAAACCCTAGTGGTACAGAGGGAGACAGTATTATGGAAACCCTTGTGGTACGGAGGGAGACAGTATTATGGAAACCCTAGTGGTTCGGAGGGAGACAGTAACATGGAAACCCTAGTGGTACTGAGGGAGACAGTATTATGGAAACCCTAGTGGTTCGGAGGGAGACAGTAACATGGAAACCCTATTGGTTCGGAGGGAGACAGTAACATGGAAACCCTAGTTGTACGGAGGGAGACAGTAACATGGAAACCCTAGTGGTTCGGAGGGAGACAGTAACATGGAAACCCTAGTGGTTCGGAGGGAGACAGTAACATGGAAACTCTAGTGGTTCGGAGGGAGACAGTAACATGGAAACCCTAGTTGTACGGAGGGAGACAGTAACATGGAAACCCTAGTGGTTCGGAGGGAGACAGTAACATGGAAACCCTAGTGGTTCGGAGGGAGACAGTAACATGAAAACCCTAGTGGTTCGGAGGGAGACAGTAACATGGAAGCCCTAGTGGTTCGGAGGGAGACAGTAACATGGAAACCCTAGTTGTACGGAGGGAGACAGTAACATGGAAACCCTAGTGGTTCGGAGGGAGACAGTAACATGGAAACCCTAGTGGTTCGGAGGGAGACAGTAACATGGAAACCCTAGTGGTTCGGAGGGAGACAGTAACATGGAAATATAATTATAGGCAGGGGTGTATTACCTGTACACCCCTTATACAATGCAAAGTAATGGAAATGAATGAGAGTTGATGCAGGTCAATAATATTAGCTGTTATTGTTCATTTTAATCAATTTTATGTAATAATAACTATTGTGATGGTGACTTAAAAACCTTTCCATTCCCACATATCAAAATTAGCATGTTTGAAGAGGGTTGAACATGGAATCGATTAACAGAAGGAACCTGTCCATTAAGTGGTTCAAAGGTTACTATAATGCCACAGCACTGAGCCCAACCTAGCCGATCTGTACTGGGCTGGCCTGCTTACTCATCCACCAGAGTTGCTTCCATGCTGAAAAGGACCTATCGGAGCAGCGCGGCTTGGGTTGGCCTTATTCTGTGTGCGTGTGTCCATGGTTCAGAGGTATTCCCCCTCTGGAATGAGCATGTTACTGGGTTACAGCCAGGTTACAGAATAGCAACCTGTAACCCAGTACCATGCTCATTTCAGAAGGGGAATACATCTGAACCATGGGTACACACAGGGATCCTGGCCTGCTGGATGTTTCTCAACTTCCTGTCATCTTTCTGAGGTATGCACCGTATTCCATGTTCCCCTAGGACAGTGGTATTCAAAGTCCGGGGTCGCGACCGGGGGAACTGCAGTGGGGTCGGCCAAATATACAGTATATATACTTGGGGTGGTAGGTAGCCGAGCAGTTAAAGAGTTGGATCTGTAGCCGAAAGGTGTCCGGTTCGATTCCTGAGCCGGGTGCTGGAAAAGGGGCTCGCAACTGGAGGGCTGCTGGGTTCACATCCTCAAGACATTCCCCTACCATTGGCCCTTGAGCAAGGCCCTTAACCCCACAGCATGCTCACTGTTCAGGGGCGCTGCACTGCAGCTTCAACCAGTGCTTGTCTCAACTCTATGTGTGCTGTGTAGGGGTTTGAGAATTTCTGTTGTGTGCTGTAACATATGGACAATAAAGTTGTATTGTTTGTGATATGCTGTTTAAGTAATCAGAGGTGGTCCGTTGGTGTTCGTTTAGTGGCAGTCGTTTAACACGCCCTCGTGTACAATTGTTTTATCAGAGGAGATGTTCAATAGAAGTAATATCCAAAGGGGAGGGGCCAGGGGTGGGCTGTTTCTTTCCTGTTGAGTAGGGTGATAGATAAGTATAAGACCCCCTTGGAAGAAGAATGCGATCACATTGAAAAAATTACTTATTGTGTTGCCCTGCGCCGCTCGAGCCTGGCAGAGACGCTCTCCAAAATGCAGCAGCATCTTATCCTATCCATTTTTCTGGCATCCTTTTTGAAAATCTGCACAGGTGCAGGTGAGTCGATTTTAATTAACTGTAGTCTGAACTTGGAAGGAAAGGTGTAATCTCTGTATATACTATAAATTCTTTCAATAAATCAGATTTGTGCATCTATTTTTCATAAATTGGGGGAAACTAAAATAGCTTTATAAGTAGGAATCTACGTATTGTATAGTTAAAAAAAAAAAACTAGGTAGGCTATATATATATATATATATATATATATATATAAATAACTGATCAAATGTAAGTAAACAGGCGACAACGTACGAATTTCCTACCATTCAAAGCTTTGAGGTAAAACTAATAGTGTCCTGGCTGCATATTAAAGATATCAGCTTAGTGAGATCACATTACATCCTCTGATCAGCCGACGAGTAGCCTATTTATTCACGATGTACCTGATCATTGTTCCCCTCTGAAAGACAGACTACTGTTTTTCCATTTACATTCTTGATGTTGTATTGAGGGTTTAGATTTTTTTTTTTTTATTAAACGGCAACAAATATATTTCATATTTGATAAGCTTTCAAGCATAGGTTTATTATGATATTACAAGTAGACCAATAACACATTAAAAACAACTGCTTGAAGTCAGTTTTAGCTGTTATATTTTTGTTATAGGTTCTTTGAAGTCGAAATTACCTTTCATTTGGAAAGGTCCTGTTTGGCTTTTAAAAATCCAGTGTCATCGAGCCGCCTCTCAGATATCATCCAATGTTATAATAGAGCATCTATGAAATTGAAAACACTGCGCAGGCTAACTTGATATATATATATATATAACGTATGTATGATTTAGGGTACTACCCTATGATCACAACTAGCCTCGAACATTAAAGAGATGCTTCCGTCCCGCGCACGGCATATCATCACCCCAAACGCACGCATAAATGCTCTCCAACACCTGCCATATCCATCATAGAGATTTCCCACGCATTCCTTACGAGCGTCACGGCATTGCTGGCAGGCAGATCCACAACTCTCCTTCCCCCTCACCAGGAAAGCACACTGGCACAGTAAGTTCAAGGACATACAGTGAAACTAAAGTGTCTCTGTCTGTCAACAAATCAATGTGCCAAAGATGTCGGCTTTTAGGTGTCAACATGGTGACCGGTAGATTATGCTGGGCAACTATTAAAAGAAAACGAACAGAGAAGCCCATCAAATCGTTTTCAGAAAAAAAACAGCTCCGTTATATCAAGCAATCCCCATTCATTCTTCCACGTGCACCTGCACCCGATACGGAATTCAGCACGAGCCAATGAGAGAGACTTGCGTGCTTGCCGCAGCGCTCGAGAACGAGAAGCAGCATGAGCTCCAACAACAAGCGCTGCGTAAAACAACGGCAAATCTCTACACAAGCACGTGAGAACTCAGATCTCCTACAGGTAGGTCTAACGGTTTAATTTACAAAATTACAAAAATACATTATCTGTTGGTTTTCCCCAGTGCTGAAATGGGTAACGCGCTCACAAAATACAGGCTGCAATAGACTGCCTGCTCTGCGGATGTCGAGAACACAGTGCTGTCCCCACTGAGAACGAAATTGGATACCATATTATTTGGATGAAGATTGCAGTCACAGAAGTAACTGATAACATCATGCTACATTGCTTTTGCATCTGATAAGAAGATGCCTTAACCTTGAGCTTTCTCCATTTGAATCCACACAAAAATCCCCATATACCAATTAACCAATTGCTCCCCGAGTGATAGCCTATCAAATTGCTACATCACATTGTATCCTAAATATTTTCTCAAATGTGCAAATGCAGATGGTTGAACTGGTTGGTTTAAACACTTGTGCACTGTCTGAAGTCACCCCTGCTCCCCTTTTGCTGTCCCATTTGTAAATCTTTGATTATTAAGGTTCTTTCATACCCCCTTGGAATTCAGCCTGGTCTCATAGACTAGACGTAACATAGTAAACGGAAAAACCGAGACGCTCAAATTAGTATGGTATGTAGGGTGGTTGGTCAGGGTGGGTGTATAACGCAAACGTCTAGCAACCCAAAGGTTGCGGGTTCGAATCTCATCACAGACAACTTTAGCATTTTAGATAGTTAGCAACTTTTCAACTACTTACTACTGTTTAGTTACTTTGCCACTACTTAGCATTTTAGCTAACCCTTCCCCTAACCTTAACCCTTTTAGCTAACTCTTCCCCTAACCCTAACCCTTTTAGCTAACCCTTACCCTAATGTTAACCCTTTAACCTAACACATAAACTTAATCCTAACCTTAACCCCTAACCCTAACCCCTAACCCTAACCCCTAGCCTAGCTAACTTACCCACCTAGCTAGAGTTCATAACATATCATCAATTTTGCAAATTCGTAACATATTGTACATTTTACAATTTCATAATATATAATACGAATTGTAATTCGTAACATATCATACGAAATGGGTGATGAACAAATTAATACATACCATGCAAAATGTAACGTATCATACAAAATGGAGTGTAGGATATTTACGTACAGAATAATACGAAAGGCTCTGAGACCAGGTTGTGTAATGAGGTCTATGTCTCTAGGGTAAGCGCCTTAAACAACCTACAGGCCTACAGACCATGTTACACGTGGAGAGATGTTTACGGCAGAGAGAACACCATGACATATCTCAGATCTCTCTCGCTGTTTTCGTTTAAAATACCCTAATATCCTAATGATGTCTGCAAATGTGCAGAAAGAATTATTTATTTTTCTTTCATTGCCTTTTGTTTCTCTTTGACAGTTTACTATTTCTTGGCTGCTCAAAACCTCGCTCCCCTGGGAGTGCGCTCAGCTCAACACCATTGAGTACCCGTTGTTCGACGTTACTTTGCTCTGCATTGGTCTAAAGATCAATGCAGCGTCGAGGTCTGCCTATCAGTAGATCACCTATTGATTACACAGGAAATCTGATTCGATGCCAATTAACAGAAGCAGGCTCTGTTTGTAGGATAATTGATTGACAAACTTAATTGATTGACATTAAGGACTGTGTAAGTTTAAAACTTGTTCATAAAGACTTAATACACACCATACCTATTCCTCTGAGAAAATAAAAATTCAAATGCCATTTAAAATACACTATTCCACTCATGCATGGTTTACAAATGCCTTTAGAACATATTCGTCTTTTTGTTGTTGTTGGACAATAGTGAAAAGATAACTGTTCTGATGGTGTTTCTAGTGCATTGGGTAATGGACATGACGTCATCTAGGAAGTTTAACTCCTAGAACTAATTCTACAGGTGGAAGTTGGAGTAGGGGTTTATGTAGGCCAGGGTAGAAGGGCAGGCTACTTGGCCCAATGAAGGCATTAGCCGATAGGCGTTGGTGTATTTTAATTGTGACTTAGCCCACACGTTACACAACCACATTTTGTACAGGGCCCCCAAAAGGTGCAAACCCACTTTTTAATTTTTCTATGCCACTGAACTATTTGTGGTTATAATTTTACCTTTTGCTTTTCTTGTATTATTCCCATGCCAGAGCACCTGTGGCTGTTTTGGTGCTGGCTCTTTTCTTTGATCAGCTTGAATGTTATTTATTTATTGAGAACAATATGTTAATAACGGCACCATATGGGTACACTCTGTGACCTTCCAAGTCTATACCCCCTGCAGAGTTTATTTGGGTTTATTTTATTTATAGCCGCGATCACGCCAGTACAGAAGGAAATGGGCTTACCAACCAACGGTGGCAAAGAAAAACACCAGGCATTTGTACCCAATTCACAGCACTTCCTTCAGCTCATGGAGGAGAAACCCTTCCAGTCCAGTAATGATAACACACTATATTCCGTTTTTGTATTTGCCATAAATATTCGATTTGCGAGATAGCAGTAGATAGTTGTCTCAGAGCGGGAGCTAGGTGGAAACATGACCAAGTCCATTGTGAAATATTAATACACTTTCAAAACAAACGTGAGGAAATGTGTCGTTTGATGTTAAATATTTTTATTATTTTTGTATATATTCTGATAGCGTGTAAACTTGTTAGTGTGCCTTTGTGTACTTTAACAATAGAAAATACAATTCCTGTGTATTAGGGGATTTGTATGACCGGCAATAACAGTTGACTTTAAGCAAAACTTGAACAATTCATTGTTTGCGGAAAGAGAAAATAAACGAACTATTGATAATCGGCAGATTTGATAAATATGATTGAAATCTTGCGGATGCGGTTTCTGGCCATTCTCCAGAATAACTGCTAACCACTGGTTGTAACAGCCACCTCCCTCTCTCTCCCCCTTAGTTTTCAAAATAGACTGCAGTGCGGAATGTTGTTAACTGTGAGGGTTAACAATATGACGAGTGTATAAACATTGTTTACTCAGATGATGTGATAACTGCCTCCGTCCAGAAAGAGATGTGTGAATGGAGTGTATGGGGCCATATAATTAGAATTAGAATGTATGGGGCCATAGAATTAGAAATATAATTACAATTAGAATATATGGGACCATAGATTTAGAATTAGAATTAGAATTAATGGGGGCATAGAATTAGAATTAGAATTAATGGGGGCATAGAATTAGAATTAGAATGTATGGGGCAGACATAGAGTAGTAGAATGATGACATCAGACCCCAGCCCCTCCCCTCCCCGCCCCTTCTACTCTCCTCCCTGAAATACTCTCCATTGGTTTCAGAACTTCACAGTTTCAATCTGTGGCAACAACTCACATTGTTTATTTATTAATGTCAGGGTCATTCCGCACCACTGCTTTCACAAGGATATTTGCTTTGAAGTGATTGATGGTTGATGCTGATTTTTACATTATATTACAGGCAGACAACAGATTGTGTGATTAGATGCTGTTTGTTATGCACTAAGTATTCTGACCATGTATGGCTTACTGATGTTTGTCATGTTGTTTCAGATTGGTGCTACCAGTCCCAGCACACCTGTGCCACCCCTTGTAATGGTGAGTTTTGAAACACAGTGATGAACAAAAAAATCTCATGTTAAATCTGTCCATACAACACAGTGAACGCACTGCACTGACTGGATCCTCTTTTTAGCTCATCTTTGTCATGTCACCATTACACGTTCAAGTTATTTAAGGAGGGACTTGACCGTTACAGCAATAAATCCACTTCCTCTCCATCTGACGACGCGTCTTGCTGTCACCCTGACGACGTGTCTTGCTGTCACCCTGACGACGTGTCTTGCTGTCGCCCTGACGACGTGTCTTGTTGTCACCCTGACGATGCGTCTTGCTGTCGCCCTGACGATGTGTCTTGCTGTCGCCCTGACGACGTGTCTTGCTGTCGCCCAGACGATGTGTCTTGCTGTTCCCTGACGACGTGTCTTGCTGTCACCCTGACGACGTGTCTTGTTGTCACCCTGACGATGCGTCTTGCTGTCACCCTGACGATGCGTCTTGCTGTCACCCTGACGATGCGTCTTGCTGTCGCCCTGACGATGTGTCTTGCTGTCGCCCTGACGATGTGTCTTGCTGTCACCCTGACGACGTGTCTTGCTATCACCCTGACGACGTGTCTTGCTGTCGCCCTGATGACGTGTCTTGCTGTCACCCTGACGACGTGTCTTGCTGTCACCCTGACGATGCGTCTTGCTGTCGCCCTGACGACGTGTCTTGCTGTCACCCTGACGACGTGTCTTGCTGTCACCCTGACGACGTGTCTTGCTGTCACCCTGACGACGTGTCTTGCTGTCACCCTGAGACGTGTCTTGGTCACCCGAGACGTGTCTTGCTGTCACCCTGACGACGTGTCTTGCTGTCACCCTGACGATGTGTCTTGCTGTCGCCCTGACGACGTGTCTTGCTGTCGCCCTGACGATGTGTCTTGCTGTCACCCTGACGACATGTCTTGCTGTCACCCTGACGATGTGTCTTGCTGTCACCCTGACGACATGTCTTGCTGTCACCCTGACGATGTGTCTTGCTGTCACCCTGACGATGTGTCTTGTCTCCTCACTGTTCTACAGGACCAGAGAAGTGGGATCATGCCAACATAGCCTGTGGTGGCCGTGTCCAATCCCCCATCAACATCGTCCACAGGAAGACCTTACCAGACGAGCGCCTCACACCCTTCCAGTTCAAACAGTACCAAGATTCCTTCGAAGGCCTGATCAAAAACAATGGACACTCTGGTATGTTTCATTAAGGCCACTAAACAGTCTTTGCTCATGCCTACCTGAACTCAACAATGCTTGATTTAAATTATGTCAAAAATGTGAACATTTGGAAATATGCTTTTTTTACTGAAATTGTTTACATTCAAAGACAAAACATTCTGTTGTTGATCCCCCTACCCCACCACCTCCCTTTAGAAGCATGTCGTTTCCTAGCAACAAACATCTAGAAAGTATTTTTGTTGTCTAATTTCCACTGTGTTATCCCCTCCAGTTCAGGTGAGCGTGCCCCACGAAGCCTATGTGTTCGGTGGAGACCTGGAGACGCCCTATAAGGCGGTGCAGTTCCACCTGCACTGGGGCAAGAACGGGGGACCAGGGTCAGAGCACACCATCGACGGAGAGCAGTACCCCATGGAGGTAATGTTATTTAGGACAGCCACTGTCTGACACACACACACACACACACACACACACACACACACACACACACACACACACACACACACACATCCGCGCACACACACACCCACACACACACACACTTTGACTTTTTTTATTTTCTTTAAATGTTCTTATCAGTGTGAATCAAACAGAGGATCACAGTCCAATTGAAAGTGAGCTGAAACGGAGCCCAGATGAAGGTTTTTAAAAAAACGACTTTTAGACTTTCTATTGACTCTCTTTTCTACAGCTGCACATTGTTCACATGAAACAGCAACACTCAAACTTGGGAGATGCATTGAAAGATCCATCCGGAGTTGCAGTCCTGGGATTTTTCTATGAGGTAAACATTTCAATATGTTTGAATGATCTTTGCCATAGCCAGTCAATCTTTGACTTTGAATGTACATATCCATGGCAACACTTGTAATACAATGTTGAGGGTAATGATATTAAACGCATTATAGGACCCTGCATTTGTCTTGGATGTGATATGCTGTATGTTTATATATTGAGATGTATTTATGTGTATGTACAGTGCCTTCAGAAAGTATTCACACCCCTTATTCTACATTTTGTTGTGTTACAGCCTGAATTCAAAAGGATTCAATTGTTTGTTTTTTCTCTCAACCGTCTACACACAATACCCCATAATGACAAAGTGAAATCATGTTTGAGAAATATCTGCAAATGTATTGAAAATGAAATACATAAATATCTCATTTACGTAAGTATTTACACCAGAGTCAATACTTTGTAGAAGCACCTTTGGCAGCGATTACAGCTGTGAGTCTTTCTGGGTCAGTCTCTAAGAGCTTTCCACACCTGGATTGAGCAACATTTGCCCATTATTCTTTTCAAAATTCTTCAAGCTCTGTCAAATTGGTTCTTGATCATTGCTAGACACCCATTTTCAGATCTTGCCATACATTTTGGATAAGATTTTGCCTGTGTTTTGCTTCATTCTGTTAATTTTTTATCCTGAAAAACTCCCCAGTCCTTAACGATTACAAGCATACCCAGAACATGCAGCCTCCACTATGCTTGAAAATATGGAGAGTGGTACTCAGTAATGTGTTGTATTGGATTTGACCCAAACATAACACTTTGTATTCAGGACAAAAAGTTAATTGCCATGCCACATTTTTTGCAGTATTACTTTAGTGCCTTGTTGCAAACAGGATGCATGTTTTGGAATATTTGTATTCTGTACAGGCTTCCTTCTTTTCACTCTGTTAATTTGGTTAATATTGTGGAGTAACTACAATGTTGTTGATCCATCCTCAGTTTTTTGCTACCACAGCCATTAAACTCTGTAAATGTTTTAAAGTCACCATTGGCCTCATGGTGAAATCCCTGAGTGGTTTCCTTCCTCTCCGGCAACTGAGTTAGGAAGGACGTCTGTATCTTGTCGTTACTGGGTATATTGATACACCATCCAAAGTGTAATTAATAACTTCACCATGCTCAAAGGGATATCCAATGTCTGCTTTTTAAAAATGTTTACTCATCTACCAATAGGTGCCCTTCTTTACGAGGCATTGGAAAACCTCCCTGGTCTTTGTGGTTGAATCTGTGTTTGAAATTCACTGCTCGACTGAGGGACCTTACAGATAATTGTATGTGTGTGGTATAGAGATAAGGTAGTCATTTAAAAATCATGTTAAACACTATTATTGCACACAGTGAGTCCATGCAACTTATTATGTGACTTGTTAAGAATTGATTTACTCCTGAACTTTATTTAGACTTGCCATAACAAAGCGGTTGAATACTTATTGACTCAAGACATTTCAGCTTTTCATTTTTAATTAATTTGTTAAAAAAATACAAAAAATTGAAAAACATAATTCCACTTTGACATTATGGGTTATAATGCATAGGCCAGTGACACAACATCTACATGTAATCCATTTTAAATTCAGGCTGTAACACAACAAAATGTGGAAAAGGTCAAGGGGTGTGAATACTTTCTGAAGGCACTGTATGCTCGAGTCATGATTCTTATTTTGTAACATTGTCAGGAATCTCTCAGTGCCAACAGAAAATATGATCCCATTGTAAAAGCTCTCCAGAGCATCAGGACGACTGGTGAGTATATTTCATAACTAATGTATATGTTATTCAGATCCATTTAGCTAAAGATATGGCATGTATCATACAATTGATTCACAAAGCCACACTCACAGCTGGGACATTGAAACTAGTATCTGCTAAGATTAGTGTATCTTTGTACAGACGTGGTCAAAAGTTTTGAGAATGACACAAGTATTGGTCTTCACAAAGTTCGCTGCTTCAGTGTTATGAGATATTTTAGTCAGATGTTACTATGGTATACTGAAGTATAATTACAAGCATTCCATAAGTGTCAAAGGCTTTTATTGACAATTACATTAAGTTTATGCAAAGAGTCAATATTTGCAGTGTTGACCCTTCTTTTTCAAGACCTCTGCAATCCGCCCTGGCATGCTGTAAATTAACTTCAGGGCCACATCCTGACTGATGGTAGCCCATTCTTGCATAATCAATGCTTGGAGTTTGTCAGAATTTGTGGGGTTTTGTTTGTCTACCCGCCTCTTGAGGATCGACCACAAGTTCTCAATGGGATTAAGGTCTGGGGAGTTTCCTGGCCATGGACCCAAAATTTCGATGTTTTGTTCCCCGAGCCACTTAGTTATCACTTTTGCCTTATGGCAAGGTGCTCCATCATGCTGGAAAATGCATTGGTCGTCACCAAACTGTTCTTGGATGGTTGGGAGAAGTTGCTCTCGGAGGATGTGTTGGTACCATTCTTTATTCATGGCTGTGTTCTTAGGCAAAATTGTGAGTGAGCCCAATCCCTTGGCTGAGACGCAACCCTACACATGAATGGTCTCAGGATGCTTTACTGTTGGCATGACACAGGACTGATGGTAGCGCTCACCTTGTCTTCTCCGGACGAGGTGTTTTCTGGATGCCCCAAACAATCGGAAAGGGGATTCATCAGAGAAAATGACTTTACCCCAGTCCTCAGCAGTCCAATCCCTGTACCTTTTGCAGAATATCAGTCTGTCCCTGATGTTTTTCCTGGAGAGAAGTGGCTTCTTTACTGCCCTTCTTGACACCAGGACATCTTCCAAAAGTCTTTGCCTCACTGTGCGTGCAGATGCACTCACACCTGCCTGCTGCCATTCCTGAGCAAGCTCTGCACTTGTGGTGCCCCGATCCCGCAGCTGAATCAACTTTAGGAGACGGTCCTGGCGCTTGCTGGACTTTCTTGGGCGCCCTGACGCCTTCTTCACAACAATTGAACCTCTCTCCTTGAAGTTCTTGATGATCCGATAAAATTATTGATTTAGGTGCAATCTTACTAGTAGCAATATCCTTGCCTGTGAAGCCCTTTTTGTGCAAAGCAATGATGACGGCACGTGTTTCCTTGCAGGTAACCATGGTTAACAGAGGAAGATCAATGCTTTCAAGCACCACCCTCCTTTTAAAGCTTCCAGTCTGTTATTCTAACTCAATCAGCATGACAGAGTGATCTCCAGCCTTGTCCTCGTCAACACTCTCACCTGTGTTAATGAGAGAATCACTGACATGATGGCAGCTGGTCCTTTTGTGGCAGGGCTGACAGATTTTTGGCGCCGGGATTACATATATGTTCTGTGTAGCAGATACTGTTCATCATTACACAGTTTAATTTAAAGACTGAGGAGATTTGATGTCTTCACTAATGTCTTCGATGCGTCTTGTCCTATCTGCATCCAGATGCCAAATATTTTCATGAATTCATGCCAAGATTAATGTACAATTTGTATGTAACTTGTGTATCGCAGATACAATTTATCTCAATTTGTTTCAGTGCTCTATGTTTCTCTCGTTCTCTGTTGACAAGTACCAACACCAATGTTTTGCTAAGATTAATATCACTTCTGTGTGTCTCCATTTGTTTCAGTGCTCAATGTTTCTGATGGTGCGCTGTGCTGTTGCAGGTACTCAAACCTCTCTGAGCGCTGTGTCTCTGGAGCAGCTGATTCCTCCCCAGCAGAACCTGACCAACTACTACCGTTACAAGGGCTCCCTCACCACCCCTAACTGCACTGAGTCTGTGGTCTGGACCGTGTTTGAGAAGCCCATCCCTCTCAGCAGAGACCAGGTACAGCAGCCGTTTAACCCAACGTCTTGTTGGTACATTAGGAAACACTCTGAAAGCAGAACAGTTATGTGGTGGAGAGCTGTGGATTTCAGAGCAGTTATGTGGTGGAGAGCCGTGGCATTCAGAACAGTTATGTGGTGGAGAGCCGTGGCATTCAGAACAGTTATGTGGTGGAGAGCCGTGGCATTCAGAAGAGTTACACTACCATTCAAAAGTTTGGGGTCACTTAGAAATGTCCTTGTTTTTGAAAAACTAAGCAATTTTTTTTGTCCATTAAAAGAACATCAAATTGATCAGAAATACAGTGTAGACATTGTTAATGTTGTAAATGGCTATTGTAGCTGGAAACGGCTGATTTTTTAATGGAATATCTACATAGGCATACAGAGGCCCATTATCAGCAACCATCAGTCCAGTGTTCCAATGGCACGTTGTGTTTGCTAATCCATGTTTATAATTTTAAAAGGCTAATTGATCATTAGAAAACCCTTTTGCAATTATGTTAGCACAGCTGAAAACTGTTGTGCTGATTAAATAAGTAATAAAACAGGCCTTCTTGAGACTAGTTGAGTATCTGGAGCATCAGCAATTGTGGGTTCAATTACAGGCTCAAAATGGCCAGAAACAAATAACTTTCTTCTGAAACTCATCAGTCTATTCTTGTTTTGAGAAATGAAGGCTATTCCATGCGAGAAATTGCCAAGAAACTGAAGATCTCGTACAACGCTGTGTACTACTCCCTTCACAGAACAGCGCAAACTGGCTCTAACCAGAATAGAAAGAGGAGTGGGAGGCCTCGGTGCACAACTGAGCAAGAGGACAAATACATTAGAGTGTCTAGTTTGAGAAACAGCTTAATTAAATATTACCCGCAAAACACCAGTCTCAACGTCAACAGTGAAGAGGTGACTCTGGGATGCTGACTTTCTAGGCAGAGTTGCAAAGAAAAAGCCATATCTCAGACTGGCCAATAAAAAGAAAAGATTAAGATGGGCAAAATAACACAGACACTGGACAGAGGAAGATTGGAGAAAAGTGTTATGGACAGACTAATCAAAGTTTGAGGTGTTCGGATCACAAAGAAGAACATTTGTGAGATGCAGACCAAGTGAAAAGATGCTGGAGGAGTGCTTGATGCCATCTGTCAAGCATGGTGGAGGCAATGTGATGGTCTGGGGGTGCTTTGGTGGTGGTAAAGTGGGAGATTTGTACACGGTAAAAGGGATCTTGAAGAAGGAAGGCTATCATTCCATTTTGCAACGCCATGCCATACCCTGTGGATGGCGCTTGATTGGAGCCAATTCCCTCCTACAACAGGACAATGACCCAAAGCACAGCTCCAAACTATGCAATAACTATTTAGAGAAGAAGCAGTCAGCTGGTATTCTGTCTATAATGGAGTGGCCAGCACAGTCACCAGATCTCAACTCTATTGAGCTGTTGTGGGAGCAGCTTGACCATATGGTACATAAGAAGTGCCCATCAAGCCAATCAAACTTGTGGGAGGTGCTTCAGGAAGCATGGGGTGAAATCTCTTCAGATTACCTCAACAAATTGACAACTAGAATGCCAAAGGTCTGCAAGGCTGTAATTGCTGCAAATGGAGGATTCTTTGACTAAAGCAAAGTTTGAAGGACACAATTATTATTTCAATTAGAAATCGTTATTTCTAACCTTGTCAATGACTACATTTCCTATTCATTTTGCTATATTTCCTATTCAAACTAATTTCATGTATGTTTTCATGGAAAACAAGGACATTTCTAAGTGACCGCAAACTTTTGAACGGTAGTGTACAGTTGAAGTCGGAAGTTTACATACACTTAGGTTGGAGTCATTAAACCTTGTTTTTCAACCACTCCACACATTTCTTGTTAACAAACTATAGTTTTGGCAAGTCGGTTAGGACATCTACTTTGTGCATGACACAAGTAATTTTTCCAAAAATTGTTTCCAGACAGATTATTTAACTTATAATTCACTGTATCACAATTCCAGTGGGTCAGAAGTTTACATACACTAAGTTGACTATGCCTTTAAACAGCTTGGAAAACTCCAGAAAATGATTTCATGGCTTTAGAAGCTTCTGATAGGCTAATTGACATAATTTGAGTCAATTGGAGGTGTACCTGTGGATGTATTTCAAGGCCTACCTTGAAACTCAGTGCCTCTTTGCTTGACATCATGGGAAAATCAAAAGAAATCAGCCAAGATCTCAGAAAAAAAATTGTAGACCTCCACAAGTCTGGTTCACCCTTGGAAGCAATTTCCAAACGCCTGAAGGTACCACATTCATCTGTACAAACAATAGTACGCAAGTATAAACTCCATGGGACCACGCAGCCGTCATACCGCTCAGGAAGGAGATGCGTTCTGTCTCCTAGAGATTAACGTACTTTGGTGCGAAAAGTGCAAATCAATCCCAGAACAACAGCAAAGGACCTTGTGAAGATGCTGGAGGAAACAGGTACAAAAGTATCTATATCCACAGTAAAATGAGTCCTATATCGACATAACCTGAAAGGCCGCTCAGCAAGGAAGATGCCACTGCTCCAAAACCGCCATAAAAAAGCCAGACTATGTTTTGCAACTGCACATGGGGACAAAGATCGTACTTTTTGGAGAAATGTCCTCAGGTCTGATGAAACAAAAATAGAACTGTTTGGCCATAATGACCATTGTTATGTTTGGAGGAAAAAGGGGGTTGCTTGCAAGCCGAAGAACACCATCCCAACCGTGAAGCACGGAGGTGGAAGCATCATGCTGTGGGGGTGCTTTGCTGCAGGAGGGACTGGTGCACTTCACAAAATAGATGGCATCATGAGGAAGGAAAATGATGTGGATATATTGAAGCAACATCTCAAGACATCAGTCAGGAAGTTAAAGCTTGGTCGCAAATGGGTCTTCCAAATGGACAATGACCCCAGTCATATTTCCAAAGTTGTGGCAAAATGGCTTAAGGACAACAAAGTCAAGGTATTGGAGTGGCCATCACAAAGCCCTGACCTCAATCCTATAGAGAATTTGTGAGCAGAGCTGAAAAAGTGTGTGGGCAAAATTCACCCAAGTTATTGTGCGAAGCTTGTGGAAGGCTACCCGAAACGTTTGACCCAAGTTAAACAATTTAAAGGCAAAGCTACCAAATACTAATGGAGTGTATGTAAACTTCTGACCCAATGGGAATGTGATGAAAGAAATAAAAGCTGAAATAAATCATTCTCTCTACTATTATTCTGACATTTCACATCCTTAAAATAAAGTGTTGATCCTAACTGACCTACGACAGGGAATTTTTACTAGGATTAAATGTCAGGAATTGTGAAAAACTGAGTTTAAATGTATTTGGCCAAGGTGTATGTAAACTTCCGATTTCAACTGTATGTGGTGGAGAGCCGTGGCATTCAGAACAGTTATGTGGTGGAGAGCCGTGGCATTCAGAACAGTTATGTGGTGGAGAGACGTGGCATTTATGTGGTGGAGAGCCGTGGCATTCAGAACAGTTATGTGGTGGAGAGCCGTGGCATTCAGAACAGTTATGTGGTGGAGAGCCGTGGCATTCAGAACAGTTATGTGGTGGAGAGCCGTGGCATTCAGAACAGTTATGTGGTGGAGAGCCGTGGCATTCAGAACAGTTATGTGGTGGAGAGCCGTTTCTTTCAGAACAGTTATGTGGTGGAGAGGCGTGGCATTCAGGACAGTTATGTGCTGGAGAGCCGTGGCATTCAGAACAGTTATGTGGTGGAGAGGCGTGGCATTCAGAACAGTTATGTGGTGGAGAGACGTTTCATTCAGAACAGTTATGTGGTGGAGAGCCGTTTCATTCAGAACAACACTATATGTCTCCTACAAAATGCTCTGTTAACACTCCTGTGAAAGACAGTCTGTCAGTCTGGCTTTGAGTAGTTGAACTAAACCTACTAGTAGATACACTGTTCATTTGATTTGATATGATGATACTTATTGTTACTGTTGGTATCAACTGTGACTCAGTGACCTTTTGTGTGTCTCTGCGTTGGGGTTTCTGTCTTCCAGCTGCGTGTGTTTTCAGACCTCCAGTTTAAGGATGGCAAGAACATGGTGGGTACCTTCCGGCCGGTGCAGCCCCTGAATGGCCGCGTGGTGTACCGTTCGGGAGGCGCAGTGGTACTGGCCAGCGCCGCGCTCCTCGTGGCTTCCGTCGCCACGGTGATGGGACTGTCGCAGCCCAACTAGAGGAAGGGCATTCCGAGCGAGCCACACCCACCACCAGCATGAACACCATGAGTTCTCAGAACCAACCACAAAAATCAACAGACGCACTAAAACTACAGCACCAACCAACCAACAATCACACCTTTGACAACTCTCAGCCCGAAAATGGCCCAGGCACTTACAATGCATTCTAGTGATTCATTCGTTTCTCGAACTCTAGAGTATTAGAGCTCTCGAAGTTCTAAAGTTCAACATTCCCCTCTCTGTTCAGTGTCAGGTCAATTTAGAGTCCTCAGACTAAAGTTACCATACAAAATGTGAGGACCCTCTGCTCTGTGGTCGCTGCTGTAGTCTAGATATAGATGCCTGTACATCCATGACCTGGTTGGCACTGGACTGGCAAGTGATCATGTTCTTGTAATGGAACGTGTTAATGGTGGCTAGTTGCTATTAATAGCTAGCGGTCATAAATACTCTCCAGTCTCCAGTTTATAACCTAGGAGAGGAGAGGAGAGAGATGCCATGGCCTTTCCCTCTGCATTGCCAAGTTCCATGAACTCCCATTATCGCCACCACCGTCACCAGTCAGGGTGGGCATTCTATGCCACCCACCATGGGCCGGGCAACATTATCTGAGGGGTAAGGAGGACGGAGGTCCCCTAGCAACACCTGAATCACCCGCCCAGGGGTAACTAAAGGGCACAGGCTGACCCACGATGAACACAACACACCAAACAGTTCTAAGTGTTAAAGTGTATAGAGGCTGAACTGTCCCTGTCCCGACTCCCAAACCCCCCCCAGTCACACATGAGCTCAACGAGGAGGAAGAGGAGGTGGAGGAAGATGACGATGCGGTGCCGGAGTGATGAGCTTTTTCCGGCTCCCTCCAAAACTGCTCTGACAATAGGTCATGTGACAGGGGGCGATTCTGAACACACAGCTTCTAGAAGCTGAATAGGGAGTTGACACAGCAATATTTAAGATAAACCAACTAATTGATTGATAAATAGATATATTAATCAATTGATGGATTGATTGATTGACAGATTGATTGATTGATACTTATTGGACCAATGTCATTATAGTATTATTACCAATTATCCACATCAAATGTTTAGCATTGATCTGCATGTTGTCTCTCGCTCTCTCTCTCTCTCTCTCTCTCTCTCTCTCTCTCTCTCTCTCTCTCTCTCTCTCTCTCTCTCTCTCTCTCTCACGCCGTAACAGAACTAAAGAACCAGAGACACTGTACAACTCTGACACAGCTTTCTACCTAGCCACCCTAGACACTTCAGTAACTGTATACTTCTCCACCAGCTCATGGCCAATTAAACTTTCCCAGGTTAATCTTTGAGAACACGTGACTTGTGTTCATGTCTTCTATTACAGGGTCTCGGATGCACTGATTGTTACCTACTGTGAATTACTACTCCAATATTATGATTTCTCATTTTGTTTCTTCTGAGGGTTTCTATCAGGCAAGATATATGTGCAATTCTCTTGTGATTAAGACAAGACAGATTGAACTAGGAATATATTATACATGTTTCATAACTCACCAATGTTATATTACATTTCTATACTGTGTAATTTGTACTGTATGTACAGTATGGGTATATTGATATATAAGGACACACTGTTGATGTTATTAATATATAGCTAGGAATGTAAAAGTTTATATATATATATATATATATGTATCGACATCTATCAGAAAGAAAACCAATCCCCCAAAAAATGAAAATTGACTGCATTATCAAGTTGTTTCTGACCAATTCAAAATATGTTTACTCTTCAAATGTTCAAAAGTATTGAATGGTTTCGTTTGTTTGGTTGTAATGCTTGAAAATGTCATACGTGATATGGAGAATGTGTTCCGATTTAACAATAAACTACTGACATGCCTTTTTAATAAGTTGGTCTATCTGGTTCATTGTCAAAGGTATGTCAGATTAGTATGAGCAATAACAGGTGTATAGGTATGTGTGTTCTTTGAGTTCAATCACAAACACAGGTTTTTTTTGCCTCCGCTTCTGAGTCACTGTACTGCTCCATAACCCTGGTGTTACCCTAAAAGGTGCCAATCGAAGATCAAGTGTTCTCTCTCTCTGGCTCTCTTTATCTGGAGGTTTGGACAGACTTCTCAGTTTCCTGTCAGCCTCCTGGTCTAGTTGGTCCGTCAGAGAGTCTGATAGATCTCACTACTCTAATCCTTTTCTAATTGACTTCTTCTGGATGTTTGGGGGGCTGTCCTTGGCCTGAGTTCTCGCACACACACACACACACACACACACACACACACACACGCTCGGAGACAGGGCAAGCTAACGGCACTCTAGACAGTAGACACTCTAATCTACAAGGCTTGGAACAGCCTCCTGAATTGTAGATTCAAAACATTCAATCTCAGTCTGTGGGGTTTTCCGACAGACAGATTGCAGGTGTCCGGTAAACTCATTACCTTTTTTAGAGATCTCCGTCTCTACATTCACCCCCCGCTCCTCCCCCTTCCTCTCTGTCTTTCTTGTCATTTAGGAATTAAAAGCCTTATCGTGACAGAAGGCTCCTTACAGAGTGACAGTACACACACTCTAAAGCTGTAATGATAGACATCTTGACACTGACAGTATTTTATTGCTTGTTAGTATTCACTTTTTTTCTCTTCACTTAAAGAGTGAAGGATTGTGGGGTGGAGGGATGCTGAATGTCGGAGGGCTACGAAGGTACTATTAAACGTCCATCCCATCGTCCTCTTCCTCTCACCCTGTCGACAGAACACAAACATCCCCATGTACAGTATCTCCACTAACCCCAAATAGGCCTGCCGCTGTGTACCGCTGTGGTCCAGAGGACAAAGAGTCACATTCTTCCAGGGCAGGGAGAAACCAGAGGCATCCTCAAGCTGAATGTGATCCCCCCCTCCCCATGTGCCCATCAGATACAGGTCTAGTTTGTGTGATGGGCCCCCTGTAGCTCAGTTGGTAGAGCATGGCGCTTGCAACACCAGGGTTGTGGGTTCGTTTCCCACGGGGGGCCAGTATGAAAAATAAATAAAAAAATTTATGCACTCACTAACTGTAAGTCGCTCTGGATAAGAGCATCTGCTAAATGACTAAAATGTAAAGATGTAAAATGTTGTGAGAACGGGGGGGGGGGGAAACTGTAAGGTGGTCTTAGTCCAAAGAACTGTGTCAAAACAGATCTGGTTTGGACTCTGTTGAGAATAACTGTGGTTTGGTATTGTCCTGTGCCATTCTCTGGCACTGAGCGCAGTCTTTTTATGTTGCCTACCCCAAGAGTCCAGTCAGTTAAGCAACACAACAGCAGACTGCAGAAGTTGTATTGTAAATACGTATAAAGTGGTATTGTACATTAACTGTAATTTGAATAGATTTGTAAATTTGCAATCCTTTGATACAATACGTGCTGCAGTTTGTAATCTGGCAGTTTTGGCCAGTGATTTACAGGGCCTTCAGAAAGTATTAGTACACCTTGACTTACTGCACAGTTTGTTGTGTTACAGCCTGAATTCAAAATGGATTAAATAAATACAAATATCTCACCCATCTACACACAATACCCCATAATGGTGAGAAGGTGAAAACATGTTTTTATAAATTTTAGCACATTTATTGAAAATGAAATACAGAAATATCTAATTTATGTACGGTGAGGGGAAAAAAGTATTTGATCCCCTGCTGATTTTGTACGTTTACCCACTGACAAAGACATGATCAGTCTATAATTTTAATGGTAGGTTTATTTGAACAGTGAGAGACAGAATAACAAAAAAAAAATCAAGAGAAACGCATGTAAAAAATGTTATAAATTGATTTGCGTTTTAATGAGGGAAATAAGTATTTGACCCCTCTGCAAAACATGACTTAGTACTTGGTGGCAAAACCCTTGTTGGCAATCACAGAGGTCAGACGTTGGCCACCAGGTTTGCACACATCTCAGGAGGGATTTTGTTCCATTCCTCTTTGCAGATCTTCTCCAAGTCATTAAGGTTTCGAGGCTGACGTTTGGCAACTCGAACCTTCAGCTCCCTCCACAGATTTTCTATGGGATTAAGGTCTGGAGACTGGCTAGGCCACTCCAGGACCTTAATGTGCTTCTTCTTGAGCCACTCCTTTGTTGCCTTGGCAGTGTGTTTTGGGTCATTGTCATGCTGGAATACCCATCCACGACCCATTTTCAATGCCCTGGCTGAGGGAAGGAGGTTCTCACCCAAGATTTGACGGTACATGGCCCTGTCCATCGTCCCTTTGATGCGGTGAAGTTGTCCTGTCCCCTTAGCAGAAAACACCCCCAAAGCATAATGTTTCCACCTCCATGTTTGACGGTGGTGATGGTTTCTTGGGGTCATAGGCAGCATTCCTCCTCCTCCAAACACGGCGAGTTGAGTTGATACCAAAGAGCTCCATTTTGGTCTCATCTGACCACAACACTCACCCAGTTCTCCTCTGAATCATTCAGATGTTCATTGGCAAACTTCAGACGGGCCTGTATATGTGCTTTCTTGAGCAGGGGGACCTTGCGGGCGCTGCAGGTTTTCAGTCCTTCACGGCGTAGTGTGTTACCAATTGTTTTCTTGGTAACTATGGTCCCAGCTGCCTTGAGATCATTGACAAGATCCTCCCGTGTAGTTCTGGGCTGATTACTCACCGTTCTCATGATCATTGCAACTCCACGAGGTGAGATCTTGCATGGAGCCCCAGGCCGAGGGAGATTGACAATTATTTTGTGTTTCTTCCATTTGCGAATAATCGCACCAACTGTTGTCACCTTCTCACCAAGCTGCTTGGCGATGGTCTTGTAGCCCATTCCAGCCTTGTGTAGGTCTACAATCTTGTCCAGACATCCTTGGAGAGCTCTTTGGTCGTGGCCATGGTGAAGAGTTTGGAATCTGATTGATTGATTGCTTCTGTGGACAGGTGTTTTTTATACAGGTAACAAGCTGAGATAAGGAGCACTCCCTTTAAGAGTGTGCTCCTAATCTCAGCTCGTTGCCTGTATAAAAGACACCTGGGAGCCAGAAATCTTTCTGATTGAGAGGGGGTCAAATACTTATTTCCCTCATTAAAATGCAAATCAATTTATAACATTTTTGACATGCGTTTTTCTGGATTTCTTTGTTGTTATTCTGTCTCTCACTGTTCAAATAAACCTACCATTAAAATTATAGACTGATCATTTCTTTGTCAGTGGGAAAACGTACAAAATCAGCAGGGGATCAAATACTTTTTTCCCTCACTGTAAGCATTCATACCCCTGACTCAATACTTTGTAGAAGCACCTTTGGTAGTGATTACAGCTCTGAGTCTTGCTGGGTATGTCGCTAAGAGCTTTCCACACCTAAATTGTACAACATTTGCCCATTCTTCTTTTCAGAATTCTTCAAGCTCTGTCAAATTGGTTGTTGATCATTGCTAGACAACCATTTTCAGGTCTTGCCATAGATTTCCAAGTAGATTTAAATCAAAACTGTTACTTGGCCACTCAGGAACATTCACTGTCTTCACTGCTAAGTAACTCCAGTGTAGATTTGGCTTTGTGTTTCCTTTAGGATTTTGCCTGTGCTTAGCTCCATTTATCCTGAAAAACTCCCCAGACCTTAACAATTACAAGCATATCCATTTACATTTTAGCAGACGCTCTTATCCAGAGCGACTTACAGTTAGTGAGTGCATACATGTGTTTTTATCTTTATATTTTATGATGTAGCCACCACTATGCTTGAAATTATGGAGAGTGGTACTAAGTAATGTACTTTTGTATTCAGTACAAAACAAATTTTTTGCAATATTACTTTATTCTGTATAGACTTCCTTCTTTTCACTCTGTCAGTTAGATTAGTATTATGGAGTAACTACAATGTTGTTGATCCATGCTCAGTTTTCACCTATCACAGCCATTAAACTCTGTAACTGTTTTAAAGTCACCATTGGCCTCATGGTGAAATCCCTGAGCAGTTTCCTTCCTCTCCAGCAACTGAGTTAGGAAGGATGCCTGTATCTTTGTAGTGACTGGGTGTATTGATACACAATCCAAAGCCTAATTAATAACTTTACTATGCTCAAAGGGATATTCAATGTCTGCTTTTTTATTTTTACCCATCTACCAATAGGTGACCTTCTTTGCGAGGCATTGTAAAACCTCCCTGGTCTTTGTGGTTTAATCTTTGTTTGAAATTCACTGCTCGACTGAGGGACCTCACAGATAGTTGTATGTGTGGGGTACAGAAATGAGATAATTCAGAAATCATGTTAACCCCTAGAGACTCATGTCCGCGCTCCGCGGAAAATCGAATTAGCATAATACAAATATATGTTTAAACTAGGGATATCTGTTTTTTTTGCTGCGTCTCAATCCACCAAATCCACAAATGGCGGCCTTCCGCATCTGCGATGGAAGGTGGCCGAGCTACAGCAATCGGTCTTCACACAAAAAAAATGTGTAGCTTCTGAACGGTTTGGCCTAAAAAACTAATATGGAAAGATGAGACTCTTACGAGACTCTAGGACTGTAAAAAAAAAAAATTGAAGTATATATGGAAGTAGTTTAGTGAAAAAAAGGGGGATAAATATGGGTAAAGAAAAATATATTAACAAAAATTCTGATCTGTCTTATATCTCTCAGTAATAGGACAGACTTTAAACTTCCTTTTAGATTTTTTTTTTGACTATTAGTTTTTTCTATGTGTGGATTTGTTATTCAATGTGTTTCTATTGGCAAATAGCAGTAACTTTTAAGGATTAAACACTATTATTGCACACAATGCAACTTATTATGACTTGTTAAGCAACTTTTTACTCGTGAATTTATTTAGGCTTGCAATAACAAAGGGGTTGAATACTTATTAACACAATAATTTTCAGATTTTCATTTTTAATTCATTTGTAAACATTTCTAAAAACATAATTCCACTTTGACATTAGGGTGTATTGTGTGTAGGCCAGTGACAAACAAATCTCAAATGTAATCCATTTTAAATTCAGGCTGTAACACAACAAAATGTGGAAAAGGTCAACGGGTGTAAATACTTTCTGAAGGCACTGTGGGTGGTATAGTGTTAGAGATTATGTTATTCCCTGTCTGCCAAGTAGGGCAGTCGGTGTGAAGTTGATAGCAGTGGAAAATAAGCCTTTTGTTACCAGCTAGGGTACCGTTTGAGCGGTTACTACACAATGGCACTCCACGTCCTTGTTTTTATGGTGATAGGGATCTAAAGGAAGCAATCGAAAAAGGGCCAAAGGTTTACTTCCCCTCTCATGAAAGTCAGGGGAGATTTAAGTGGATCAGAGACCTGCTGGCGAGTACACCGCTTTGAAACTCACGGTACTTGTAATATAGGCCCCTATTAGAGACCTGGGCTCTTTCATCACAGCACCTCGGTGCTATTGGCTATTCTTGCCATAAAAATACTACGCTCAAACTTTCAGAGACCCAGTCCTTAACACGCTGCGGAAATAGTTTCCAACAACATATTTGTAGGGATTCTCTTGTAGGGAGTGGATGTAGGGTTGTGAAGAACACCCTACAACTCGTTTTGGATTCCCTCTCTCTGACGGGATGTGAAATGTTAGGTTGATAAATGTCTTCCATTGGCATTTTTGTCATTTAGTAGACGCTCTTATCCTGAGCGACTTACAGTTAGTGCATTCATCTCAAGGTAGCTAGGTAAGACTACCACATATAGTGGGGGAAAAAAAGTATTTAGTCAGCCACCAATTGTGCAAGTTCTCCCACTTAAAAAGATGAGAGAGGCCTGTAATTTTCATCATAGGTACACGTCAACTATGACAGACAAATTGAGGAAAAAAAATCCAGAAAATCACATTGTAGGATTTTTTATGAATTTATTTGCAAATTATGGTGGAAAATAAGTATTTGGTCACCTACAAACAAGCAAGATTTCTGGCTCTCACAGACCTGTAACTTCTTCTTTAAGAGGCTCCTCTGTCCTCCACTCGTTACCTGTATTAATGGCACCTGTTTGAACTTGTTATCAGTATAAAAGACACCTGTCCACAACCTCAAACAGTCACACTCCAAACTCCACTATGGCCAAGACCAAAGAGCTGTCAAAGGACACCAGAAACAAAATTGTAGACCTGCACCAGGCTGGGAAGACTGAATCTGCAATAGGTAAGCAGCTTGGTTTGAAGAAATCAACTGTGGGAGCAATTATTAGGAAATGGAAGACATACAAGACCACTGATAATCTCCCTCGATCTGGGGCTCCACGCAAGATCTCACCCCGTGGGGTCAAAATGATCACAAGAACGGTGAGCAAAAATCCCAGAACCACACGGGGGGACCTAGTGAATGACCTGCAGAGAGCTGGGACCAAAGTAACAAAGCCTACCATCAGTAACACACTACGCCGCCAGGGACTCAAATCCCTGCAGTGCAAGACGTGTCCCCCTGCTTAAGCCAGTACATGTCCAGGCCCGTCTGAAGTTTGCTAGAGTGCATTTGGATGATCCAGAAGAGGATTGGGAGAATGTCATATGGTCAGATGAAACCAAAATATAACTTTTTGGTAAAAACTCAACTCGTTGTGTTTGGAGGACAAAGAATGCTGAGTTGCATCCAAAGAACACCATACCTACTGTGAAACATGGGGGGTGGAAACATCATGCTTTGGGGCTGTTTTTCTGCAAAGGGACCAGGACGACTGATCCGTGTAAAGGAAAGAATGAATGGGGCCATGTATCGTGAGATTTTGAGTGAAAACCTCCTTCCATCAGCAAGGGCATTGAAGATGAAACGTGGCTGGGTCTTTCAGCATGACAATGATCCCAAACACACCGCCCGGGCAACGAAGGAGTGGCTTCGTAAGAAGCATTTCAAGGTCCTGGAGTGGCCTAGCCAGTCTCCAAATCTCAACCCCATAGAAAATCTTTGGAGGGAGTTGAAAGTCCGTGTTGCCCAGCGACAGCCCCAAAACATCACTGCTCTAGAGGAGATCTGCATGGAGGAATGGGCCAAAATACCAGCAACAGTGTGTGAAAACCTTGTGAAGACTTACAGAAAACGTTTGACCTGTGTCATTGCCAACAAAGGGTATATAACAGTATTTGGTCAATAACTTTTGTCATTGACCAAATACTTATTTTCCACCATAATTTGCAAATAAATTCATAAAAAATCCTACAATGTGATTGTCTGGATATTTTTCTCTCATTTTGTCTGTCATAGTTGACGTGTACCTATGATGAAAATTACAGGCCTCTCTCATCTTTTTAAGTGGGAGAACTTGCACAATTGGTGGCTGACTAAATACTTTCCCCCCCCCTTTGTATCACAGTCATAGTAAGTAAAACTCTTCCTCAATAAAGCTGCTATCAGCAAAGTCAGTGCTAGTAAGAAATTCACTGGCCGACAATGGTGAACACACGGGGTGTACAGAAAAGTGGAACGACAGATGATGGGAATAAGTATAAGAATGTGAACTGCAGACAATCTTAGAGGCTCTCTCAGGGATAACCCTAACCCTAACCCTAACCTTAACCGTTAGAGGCTCTCTCAGGGATAACCCTAACCCTAACCTTAACCGTTAGAGGCTCTCTCAGGGGAGCATGGATAACCCTAAACCTTGTCTCTGTATCTGTAGTCATTGCCACTTTCAAACCTGTCCTGGAACTTCCCATGTCAGTGTTTCACGGTAGTGTTTTGGTAAAATGCTGACATTTTAACACTAGATTGATCAGTCTTTGAATAGCTTTGAGAGTGTGTGTGTGTGTTAATCCAACCATTTCTAGAGGCAGCTCAGCCCATTTCTAGAGGCAGCTCAGCCCATTTCTAGAGGCAGCTCAGCCCATTTCTAGAGGCAGCTCAGCCCATTTCTAGAGGCAGCTCAGCCCATGGTCCTTGTTCTTGTTGAACCCCTCCTGTCTGAGGACTCAATAAGGCAGACAGACAGCAGACAGACAGCAGGCAGACAGACAGCAGACAGACAGCAGGCAGACAGACAGCAGGCAGACAGACAGCAGAGAGAGAGCAGACAGACAGCAGACAGACAGACAGCAGGCAGGCAGACAGACAGCAGACAGACAGACAGCAGACAGACAGACAGCAGACAGAGAGTAGACAGACAGCAGACAGACAGACAGCAGGCAGACAGACAGCAGGCAGACAGACAGCAGACAGAGAGCAGACAGACAGCAGACAGACAGCAGACAGACAGCAGACAGAGAGCAGACAGACAGACAGCAGGCAGACAGAGAGCAGGCAGACAGAGAGCAGACAGAGAGCAGACAGAGAGCAGACAGCGAGCAGACAGCAGGCAGACAGACAGCAGGCAGACAGACAGCAGGCAGACAGACAGCAGACAGAGAGCAGATAGACAGCAGACAGACAGCAGACAGACAGCAGACAGACAACAGACAGAGAGCAGACAGACAGCAGACAGAGAGCAGACAGACAGCAGACAGACAGACAGCAGGCAGACAGACAGCAGGCAGACAGACAGCAGGCAGACAGACAGACAGCGAGCAGACAGACAGCAGACAGACAACAGACAGCGAGCAGACAGGCAGACAGACAGCAGGCAGACAGAGAGCAGACAGACAACAGACAGCGAGCAGACAGGCAGACAGACAGCAGGCAGACAGAGAGCAGACAGAGAGCAGACAGAGAGCAGGCAGACAGCAGGCAGACAGCAGGCAGACAGACAGCAGGCAGACAGACAGCAGGCAGACAGACATCAGGCAGACAGACAGCAGACAGAGAGCAGATAGACAACAGACAGAGCAGACAGAGAGCAGACAGACAGCAGACAGAGAGCAGACAGACAGGCAGACAGACACAGACAGACAGCAGACAGACAGCAGACAGACAGCAGACCGACAGACAGACAGACTGACTGACTGACTGACAGCGGACGGACGGACAGACAGACTTGGAGGAGAGTCAGTGAAAGGGATAGGTTAAAGGGGAACTGCATCCGCTGATTTGGCCTTGCTTTTAGGCTCCTCAAGAAAGGCTAGCGGCCATGACAGAAGCCAAACGTGAGTTGGCTTGGGGGTGTGGTTTGATGTGGGTGGTTCTTGGGTGTGTCCTTGCCACCACCAAGACACACCCATCTGTCAGAACCTTGCCCGCATGTCACACCCTGATCTGTTTCACCTGTCTTTTTGATTGTCTCGCCCATCTTCCCCATTATCCCCAGTGTATTTACATCTGTGTTCTCTGTCTGTCTGTTGCCAGGTCGTTTTGTTTCGTCAAGCCTACCAGCGGTTTTCCCCTTGCTCCTGTCTTTCTCTAGTTCCTGTTTTCTAGTTTTCCCGGTTTTGAGCATTCTGCCTGCCCTGACCCTGCCTGCCATTCTGTACCTTGTGACACCACCCTGGATTATTGACCTCTGCCTTCCCTGACCCTGAGACTGCCTGCCGTTCTGTACCTTTTGGACTCTGATCTGGATTACTGACCCCTGCCTGCCCTTGACCTGTCGTTTGCCTGCCCCCTTGTTTTTGTAATAACCTTTTGTTACTTCGACACTGTCTGCATCTGGGTCTTCTCCTGAAACGTGATACTGCAGCTGTTTCCCCCAACTCAATCACAACAAACAAACCTCCTGCAGGTTGAGTTCAATAACTACAGGCAGATGTGTGGTGAGATGCCGGAGGAAACTTTGAATTGGTCAGTAGCCTACATAGTAAAATTAGAAGAATGCAATTGCTGAATTCATGTAGATATTCTAAACTAAGTGTTTTAATAACTTTCAAATGTAGTAACAGGTCCATGTAGAACAAACAACCCTTTACGTAATACTATAGAAGCCATGTTCTGATAACATAACAACGTTCACCTTTGTGGTCCTCTGTAGCTCAGCTGGCAGAGCACGGCGCTTGTAACGCCAGGGTAGTGGGTTCAATCCCTGGGACCACCCATACACAAAAAATGTATGCACACATGACTGTAAGTGGCTTTGGATAAAAGCGTCTGCTAAAATGGCATATTATATATTATGTTATATTATATTATTGTCATTCCCAGCTGATACAGATACTGTGCCTATCGCCATTTTGTCTGGTGGTAAACATGTCAGTGGTCATACCTTCCTGTGTGGTATCCCATATACAACAGGAGTTCCCTGATCCTGGTGCAGAATACACTGGGTTTCTCCCTCTACATATTGACTGATAGCGTTACATTTAATTAAAAAAAAAAAGACAATACAAGTAAAAGTTGCGCCTAGTAAAATGTTAATGCCGAGTGGCAGGTCTCTCTCCATTCAGAGACATCAGTATCAAGCCTGTCTGTCAGAGTGGCAGGTCTCTCTCCATTTAGAGACATCAGTATCAAGCCTGTCTGTCAGAGTGGCAGGTCTCTCTCCATTTAGAGACATCAGTATCGAGCCTGTCTGTCAGAGTGCCAGGTCTCTCTCCATTTAGAGACATCAGTATCAAGCCTGTCTGTCAGAGTGCCAGGTCTCTCTCCATTTAGAGACATCAGTATCAAGCCTGTCTGTCAGTGCCAGGTCTCTCTCCATTCAGATACATCAGTATCAAGCCTGTCTGTCAGTGCCGAGTCTCTCTCCATTTAGAGACATCAGTATCAAGCCTGTCTGTCAGTGCCAGGTCTCTCTCCATTTAGAGACATCAGTATCAAGCCTGTCTGTCAGTGCCAGGTCTCTCTCCGTTTAGAGACATCAGTATCAAGCCTGTCTGTCAGTGCCAGGTCTCTCTCCATTCAGATACATCAGTATCAAGCCTGTCTGTCAGTGCCAAGTCTCTCTCCATTCAGATACATCAGTATCAAGCCTGTCTGTCAGAGTGCCAGGTCTCTCTCCATTCAGAGACATCAGTATCAAGCCTGTCTGTCAGAGTGGCAGGTCTCTCTCCATTCAGAGACATCAGTATCAAGCCTGTCTGTCAGAGTGCCAGGTCTCTCTCCATTCAGAGACATCAGTATCAAGCCTGTCTGTCAGTGCCAGGTCTCTCTCCGTTTAGAGACATCAGTATCAAGCCTGTCTGTCAGTGCCAGGTCTCTCTCCGTTTAGAGACATCAGTATCAAGCCTGTCTGTCAGTGCCAGGTCTCTCTCCGTTCAGATACATCAGTATCAAGCCTGTCTGTCAGTGCCGAGTCTCTCTCCATTTAGAGACATCAGTATCAAGCCTGTCTGTCAGAGTGCCAGGTCTCTCTCCATTTAGAGACATCAGTATCAAGCCTGTCTGTCAGTGCCAGGTCTCTCTCCATTCAGATACATCAGTATCAAGCCTGTCTGTCAGTGCCAAGTCTCTCTCCATTTAGAGACATCAGTATCAAGCCTGTCTGTCAGTGCCAGGTCTCTCTCCATTTAGAGACATCAGTATCAAGCCTGTCTGTCAGAGTGGCAGGTCTCTCTCCATTTAGAGACATCAGTATCAAGCCTGTCTGTCAGAGTGCCAGGTCTCTCTCCATTCAGAGACATCAGTATCAAGCCTGTCTGTCAGTGCCAGGTCTCTCTCCGTTTAGAGACATCAGTATCAAGCCTGTCTGTCAGAGTGCCAGGTCTCTCTCCATTTAGAGACATCAGTATCAAGCCTGTCTGTCAGAGTGCCAGGTCTCTCTCCATTCAGAGACATCAGTATCAAGCCTGTCTGTCAGTGCCAAGTCTCTCTCCATTTAGAGACATCAGTATCAAGCCTGTCTGTCAGAGTGCCAGGTCTCTCTCCATTTAGAGACATCAGTATCAAGCCTGTCTGTCAGTGCCAGGTCTCTCTCCATTCAGATGTGCAGTTGCAAACCGTAGTCTGGCTTTTTTATGGCGGTTTTGGAGCAGTGGCTTCTTCCTTGCTGAGCGGCCTTTCAGGTTATGCCGATATAGGACTAGTTTTACTGTGGATATAGATACTTTTGTACCTGTTTCCTCCAGCATCTTCACAAGGTCCTTTGCTGTTGTTCTGGGATTGATTTGCACTTTTCGCACCAAAGTACGTTAATCTCTAGGAGACAGAACGCGTCTCCTTCCTGAGCGGTATGACGGCTGCGTGGTCCCATGGTGTTTATACTTGCGTACTATTGTTTGTACAGATGAACGTGGTACCTTCAGGCGTTTGGAAATTGCTCCCAATGATGAACCAAACTTGTGGAGGTCTACAAATTTTTTTCTGAGGTCTTGGCTGATGTCTTTTGATTTTCCCATGATATCAAGCAAAGAGGCACTGAGTTTCAAGGTAGGCCTTGAAATACATCCACAGGTACACCTCCAATTGACTCAAATTATGTCAGTTAGCCTATCAGAAGCTTCTAAAGCCATGGCATCATTTTCTGGAATTGTCCAAGCTGTTTAAAGGCACAGTCAACTTAGTGTATGCAAACTTCTGACCCACTGGATTTGTGATACAGTGAATTATAAGTGAAATAATCTGTCTGTAAACAATTGTTGGAAAAATTACTTGTGTCATGCATAAAGTAGATGTCCTAACCGACTTGCCAAAACGATAGTTTGTTAACAAGTAATTTGTGGAGTGGTTGAAAAACGAGTTTTAATGACTCCAACCTAAGTGTATGTAAACTTCCGACTTCAACTGTAGTCACTGTTCTGTTACCAATGGCTGTTAGGATAGGTGATATCTGACACACAAATAGGTACAATGTTGAAGTTTGAACAGGTCAGATTAAATCAACCTAATTCTGTTCTCGCCATAGACGACCGTTGGTGAGCAGGCAAGAAGGTGAGGCTGGATGTGAGGTCTTTGCCAGAGCCCCATTGATTGACACACACACACAAACAGATTACATGATCAATGGTGGTTGTGATTAGCCTGGTGGAACCAACCTGATCGCTGCGTTCAGCGTTCTATTTCACTTCAGATATCATAAAATGGGAAATAGAATGGTGAACACAGCGATCAGACTGGTTCCACCAGGCTAGGTTATACCCTGGACATTATACAGTATGCATCTAAGAAGTACAAACATTTGACAAATAATGTCAGTTTACATAAATAATGTTTCACAATTGGGTTATCAAATGTATCAAAGTAAAAAAGTGTGTTACCTTCTGCATTTGTACAAATTATGAGCCTGTGAAAGCTGTTGCCGCTGACAGGTGAAGGTTGCTGGCCGGATAATTGCCAACATTTGGCTGACTGTTTCATTCATAGGGAATGCTCACAGTGAGGGGCATGACTGCATGATGCTGATGAGGGCCCCCTTGCTGGTCTTCTCTATACTGCATGTTCAGCTGCAAACTTGATATCTCTTGAACAACTGCAGCAGGCAATCTTATGAGATGTTATTGACTGGGAGGGCCTGTAACAGTGTGACATAGTAGACAGCCAAGTAGTAAAACGTTTCTTGAAGCTTTGAGGTTTTCCAGCCAATTGTGTCGAAAATAGGTTCGTTACTCGAGGCTTTGATCAACACAATGTACACTGGTGACACCTGCTGGTCAAAATAATTTAGAGCAGCCAAATTATTATAGATGACGTCCCACATGCCGTAGCACGTGCGCAGAGTAGCCTTTTTGTCTTTACCAAACCAATCAGGTGGTTGTTTTGACGAAACAATACTTTGGACGTCACTGATCACGTGCATCTGATAAAGTGATACAGGCATCGGCACACTGGGCGGAGGGGCGATTTGCACGTGGACCTTGGCAAAAGGGGGTATGATTTGTTGACATAATTGTAATCCAAACCCAACCTTAATTTACTCGTTGTGACACACTGAGGTTCCAAACTCCGTTTTAGACGAGAATGACTTTATGACCAAAATTATCCTATTTAGACTTTGTATTCAGTTTGGACACTGGAATAAAGGCAGACAGACAGCAGACAGACAGCAGACAGACAGCAGGGTCGTTGTCCTGGCACCACACTGCCAGGTCTCTGACCTCCTCCCTATAGGCTGTCTCATCATAGTCGGTGATCAGGCCTACCACTGTTGTGTCGTCAGCAAACTTAATGATGGTTTTGGAGTTGTGCTTGGCCATGCAGTCGTGGGTGAACAGGGAGTACAAGAGGGGAATAAGCACGCACCCCTGAGGGGCCCCAGTGTTGAGGGTCAGCGTGGCAGATGTGTTTTTGCCTACCCTCACCACCTGGGGGCGGCCCGTCAGGAAGTCCAGGATCCAGTTGCAGAGGGAGGTGTTTAGTCCAAGGATCCTTAGCTTAGTGATGAGCTTTGTGAGCACTGTGGTGTTGAACGCTGAGCTGTAGTCAATGAACAGCAACAGTATTTTGTCCAGGTGGGAAAGGGCAGTGTGGAGTGAGATTGAGATTGCGTCATCTGTGGATCTGTTGGGGCGGTATGCGAATTGGAGTGGGTCTAGGGTTTCCAGGATGATGGTGTTGACACGAGTCATGACCTGCCTTTCAAAGCACTTCATGGCTACCGACGTGAGTGCTACAAGGCGGTAGTCATTTAGGCAGGTTACCTTCGCTTTCTTGGGCACAGGGACTATGGTGGTCTGCTTGAAACATGTAGGTATTACAGACTCTGTCAGGGAGAGGTTGAAAATGTCAGTGAAGACACTTGCCAGTTGGTCCGCGCATGCTCTGAGTACACGTCCTGTTAATCTGTCTGGCCCCGCGGCCTTGTGAATGTTAACCTGTTTGAAGATCTTGCTCACATCGGCTACGGAGACCGTGGTCACACAGTCTTCCGGAACAGCCGGTGCTCTCATGCATGCTTCAGTGTTGCTTGCCTCAAAGCGAGCATAAAAGGCATTTAGCTCGTCTGGTAGGCTCTCGTCTTGCAGCTCGCGGCTGTGCTTCCCTTTGTAGTCCGTAATAGGTTGCAAGCCCTGCCACATCCGACGAGCGTCAGAGCCGGTGTAGTAGGATTCGAGATAGCTAGATATTTCAAATAGCTTCCTACAACAACAAAAATAATTTTGATATCAAGAGTGCATTTAATGCACAAGGTCAATTGTTGTGCGTGGCACAATAAACGGTTGAAGCTTTGCCCTCAGGAAAGCAGGAAGGTCATCCACAGAGAAGAGTGTAAATAAATAAATAACTGAATAAATTTAAAAAACAGACACAATTAACTCTGGGCAGGGACACACAACATGCATCCTGGCACTGAGGTGTCATGGCGACCTGAATACAGACTGAGGGAGGAGACGGATGAGGTAACTAGATCAACAGGAAGCTATGCTGGCTGAGGCAGGGGTGAAAGATGGCTCTCTCTAACCACAGACAAAGGTATCTGGAGTACCAACACTCATGAAAGGGACGGGGTGGGGTAGTATTTCCAATTCTTTCTATTTTTGACAACATTGTTGTTTGACAGCATTGTTTCACAGACCGAGCCATGAATTCTTGAAGGGTGGAAGGGTCATAGGAAGGATGATAAAATGTAAACTTCAAGGGGTCGAAGATTCCAACGTGAACATTAACAGTTTATGGGATATTCCTGTGAGATCGCATACAGGTAATCACCAACATTGTGTTGCTGTTCTTTCATATTTCCTAGCTGTTGCCAACTCGCCGTGCACAGCAATATCTCCATCATTTAGGTGAGCCAAACACACTTTTAGTTATTCCTACAGGATTACAAGGAGCTGCTAAAAGGATCAGCTAGGTGTTATTTATGGATGGGATTTCTGACACGTCTAATTCATCTAGAGCAAGAAGGACCTTTTTTTGATTTTCCTTTTTCTAAATCCAATCACGAGTCATATCTTCCAGCCGCTGCAGTGACAGTAGGATCCAACCCTAACCCTACAATCAGATAACTGGGGGCAAAAAGCCTGTCAAGAAAGCCTGTGTAACCCCCAATACCCCCCACCCCCACCCCACTGCCTCCATCCCCTCACTTTTATCTCCAGCCCCTTCCCGTTTTTCCTGCCTTGTCCCCCTCCTTCAGCCCACCCTCCCTCTTTCTCGTCCCCCTCCTTCCCTCACCACCCCTCTCACCCCCCCCTAGAGTGCTACTGTCAGAAGGGACTGTAGTTTTCCCAATACAAATGGACACTCATTGAAAACAAGTCAAACAAAGGCTAATGGGAAGGTAAACAGGCGTGCCTGTTTTGATTCGCCCTCCAGAACAATTTTACGACGCAGCGAAAGAAAAATGTAGTAATATTTAGATTTTTGAAGGAAGCAAGTTCATTGCCAACTACGACAAATCCATGGGATGATGGAACTTTGAAGGTAGACAGACAAATGATGTCCTTGAGTTGTTCTCTCTTTATTTTTTATTTCATCTAGTCTGTACTTCAGAGAAGGAGAACGTGAAGTGGAATATAATGCTGTTTCTCTTATCTGTTCCTCTTCCGTTCACTGTAATATTACTGCATGACTGACTGACTGCATTCGGAAAGTATTCAGACCCCTTGACTTTTTCCACATTTTGTTACGTTACAGCCTTACTCTAAAATGGATGAAATAGTTTTTTCCCCTTATCAATCTACACACAATAACCGATAATGACAAAGCAAAAACAAGGTTTTTCAAAATTTTTGGAAAAACTGAAATATCACATTTACGTAAGCATTCAAACCCTTTACTCGGTACTTTGTTGAAGCACCTTTACAACCTCGAGTCTTCTTGGGTATGACGCTACAAGCTTGGCAGACCTGTATTTGGGGAGTTTTTCCCATTCTTCTCTGTAGATCCTCTCAAGCTCTGTCAGGTTGGATGGGGAGCGTCGCTGCACAGCTATTTTCGGGTCTCTCCAGAGATGTCAGATCGGGTTCAAGTCCGGTCTCTGGCTAGGCCACTCAAGGACATTCAGAGACTTGTCCCGAAGCCACTCCTGCGTTGTCTTGGTATGTGTGCTTAGGGTCGTTGTCCTGATGGACCAGTCTGAGGTCCTGAGTACTCTGGAGCAGGTTTTCATCAAGGATCTCTCTGTATTTTGCTCCGTTCAATATTCCCTCGATCCTGACTAGTCTCCCAGTCCCTGCCGCTGAAAAACATTCCCACAGCATGATTCTGCCACCACCACCATGCTTCACCGTAGGGATGGTGCCAGGTTTCCTCCAGACGTGACGCTTGGCATTAAGGCCAAAAAGTTAAATCTTGGTTTCATCAGACCAGAGAATCTGTCTGTCCTTTAGGTGCCTTTTGGCAAACTCCAAGCGGGCTGTCATGTGCCTTTTACTGAGGAGTGGCTTCCGTCTGGTCACTCTACATTTACATTTACATTTAAGTCATTTAGCAGTCGCTCTGTGCATTCACCTTATGATAGCCAGTGGGACAACCACTTTAATATTTTTTTAAATTATTATTATTATTATTATTTTATATATTTTGTGGGGGGGGGTAGAAGGATTACTTTTATACTATCCCAGGTATTCCTTAAAGAGGTAGTGTTTCAAGTGTCTCCGGAAGGTGGTGAGTGACTCCGCTGTCCTGGCATCGTGAGGGAGCTTGTTCCACCATTGGGGTGCCAGAGCAGCGAACAGTTTTGACTGGGCTGAGCGGGAACTGTGCTTCCGCAGAGGTAGGGGGACCAGCAGGCCAGAGGTGGAAGAATGCAATGTCCTCGTTTGGGTGTAGGGACTGATCAGAGCCTGAAGGTAAGGAGGTGCCGTTCCCCTCACAGCTCCATAGGCAAGCACCACGGTCTTGTAGCAGATGCAAGCTTCAACTGGAAGCCAATGGAGTGTGCGGAGGAGCGGGGTGATGTGAGAGAACTTGGGAAGGTTGAACACCAGACGGGCTGCAGCGTTCTGGATGAGTTGTAGGGGTTTAATGGCACAGGCAGGGAGCCCAGCCAACAGTGAGTTGCAGTAATCCAGACGGGAGATGACAAGTGTCTCTACCATAAAGGCCTGATTGGTGGAGTGCTGCAGAGATGGTTGTCCTTCTGGAAAGTTCTCCCATCTCTACAGAGGAACTCTGGAGCTCTGTCAGAGTGACCATCGGGTTCTTGGTCACCTCCCTGACCAAGGCCCTTCTCCCCCGATTACTCAGTTTGGCCAACTCTAGGAAGAGTCTTGGTGGTTCCAAACTTCTTCCATTTAAGAATGATGGAGGCCACTGTGTTATTGGGGACCTTCAATGCAAACATTTTTTGGTACCCTTCCCCAGATCTGTGCCTTGACACAATCCTGTCTCGGAGCTCTAAGGACAATTCCTTTGACCCCATGGCTTGGTTTTTGTTCTGACATGCACTATCAACTGTGGGACCTTATATAGACTGGTGTATGCCTTTCCAAATCATGTCCAATCAATTGAATTTACCACAGTTAGACTCCAATGAAGTTGTAGAAACATTTCAAGGAGGATCAATGGAAACAGGATGCACCTGAGCTACATTTCGAGTCTCATAGCAAAGGGTCTGAATACTTATGTAAATAAGGTATTTCTGTTTTTAAGTTTTTATACATTTTCAAAAATGTATAAAGACCTGTTTTTCCTTTGTCATTATGGGGTATTGTGTGTAGATTGATGAGGGAAAAGTTTTATGAAATCAATTGTAAAATAAGGCTGTAACGTAACAAAATGTGGAAAAAGTCAAGGGGTCTGAATACTTTCCAAATGCACTGTAGGTCTGTCTTCCCTGAAACAAATGAAGGTGTCTGTCACAACAAATCCAATCTAGCCAAACTAGTACATTGAGTCCTAATGCCAAAGTATCATTAATTTAACCCTAATGCCTAATGCCTTACTCAAACAAGCAATAATAATAAAAGCCATTTAAAAATTGGTCATCAATCAACCAAGTGTGGTCTAAACATAAAGTTGATCACCATGACATGGGTTCATAAGGTTTGGATCAGGTGTTAGCCCTGACCACATGACCTGACTAGGGTAAACTGGGCCTTTTTTTATAGCTTTTTATAACTAGGGAAAACTCTGGGCCCGTGTTATAGCCTATCATGTAACTAGGGTCCAGAGTTTCCCTGGTCAGGGCACATGGTCAGGAACAAACTCCTGGCCTAGTTCACGTGTACAGTATCAAAACGTGTGTGTCTGTATCAAGTCTTCGTCCGTGTACTGTGTGTCTTGTCATAGCGAACATACATGTGTCTGTATCAAGTCTTCGTCAGTGTACTGTGTGTCTTGTCACATGGCTTAACACAGGAAATGGTAATAGAGCAGATGATCTTTATTTATACTGATGATGTCATCCTGGCTACGATGTAATAGCTTTTAGCTAATAACCCCACTCTCAGGCCTTTTATGCTTGCTGTATAGTTTTTCGTTAGTCACCACCTCATCAACTAAGGTTGTGCTGTGGTACTATGCTATGCATTCAGCAGCTATACCGGTCACAATTGCAATCAACTAACCTATCAATCCATCTACACTTCTCCATACCGCAAAACACCAGTCTCAACGTCAACAGTGAAGAGGCGACTCCGGGATGCTGACCTTCTAGGCAGAGTTGCAAAGAAAAAGCCATATCTCAGACTGCCCATCTTAATCTTTTATTTTTATTGGCCAGTCTGAGATATGGCTTTTTCTTTGCAACTCTGCAACTCTGCCTAGAAGGTCAGCATCCCGGAGTCGCCTCTTCACTGTTGACGTTGAGACTGGTGTTTTGCGGGTACTATTTAATGAAGCTGCCAGTTGAGGACCTGTGAGGCGTCTGTTTCTCAAACTAGACACTCTAATGTATTTGTCCTCTTGCTCAGTTATGCACCGGGGCATCCCACTCCTCTTTCTATTCTGGTTAGAGCCAGTTTGCACTGTTCTGTGAAGGGAGTAGTACACAGCGTTGTACGAGATCTTCAGTTTCTTGGCAATTTCTCGCATGGAATAGCCTTCAATTCTCAGAACAAGAATAGACTGATGAGTTTCAGAAGAAAGTTATTTGTTTCTGGGCATTTTGAGCTTGTAATCGAACCCACAATTGCTGATGCTCCAGATACTCAACTAGTCTCAAGAAGGCCAGTTTTATTGCTTCTTTAATCAGCACAACAGTTTTCAGCTGTGCTAACATAATTGCAAAAAGGTTTTCTAATGATCAATTAGCCTTTTAAAATGATAAACTTGGATTAGCAAACACAACGTGCCATTGGAACACTGGACTGATGGTTGCTGATAATGGGCCTCTGCACGCATATGTAGATATTCCATTAAAAATCAGCCGTTTCCAGCTAAAATAGCCATTTACAACATTAACAATGTCTACACTGTATTTCTGATCAATTTGATGCTATTTTAATGGACAAAAAATGTGCTTTTCTTTCGAAAACAAGGACATTTCTAAGTGACCCCAAACTTTTGAACGGTAGTGTATATATACAGTGTTGTAACAATGTGCAAATAGTTGAAGTACAAATGGGAAAATAAATAAACATAAATATGGGTTGTATTTACCACAGTGTTTGTTCTTCACTGGTTGCCCTTTTCTTATGGCAACAGTTCACAAATCTTGCAGCTGTGATGGCACACTGTGGTATTTCACCCAATAGATAAGGGAGTTTATCAAAATTGGGTTTGTTTTCAAATTCTTTATGGATCTGTGTAATCTGAGGGAAATATGTGTCTCTAATGTGGTCATACATTTGGCAGGAGGTTAGGAAGTGCAGCTCAGTTTCCACCTCATTTTGTGGGCAGTGTGCACATAGCCTGTCTTCTCTTGAGAGCCAGGTCTGCCTACGGCGGCCTTTCTCAATAGCAAGGCTATGCTCACTGAGTCTGTACATAGTCAAAGATTTCCTTAAGTTTGAGACAGTCATAGTGGTCAGGTATTCTGCCACTGTGTACTCTCTGTTTAGGGCCAAATAGCATTCTAGTTTGCTCTGTTTTTTTGGTAATTCTTTCCAATGTGTTAAGTAATTCTCTTTTTGTTTTCTCATGATTTGGTTGGGTCTAAATGTGTTGTTGTCCTGGGGCTCTGTTGGGTCTGTTTGTGTTTGTGAACAAAGTTCATCTCTCTGTAGGTGATAGCTTTGTTATGTAAGGTTTGGGAATCGCTTCCTTTTAAGTGCTCCCCCCCCCTCTCTCTCTCTCCCTCTCTCTCTCTCTCTCTCTCTCTCTCTCTCTCTCTCTCTCTCTCTCTCTCTCTCTCTTTCTCCCTCTCTCTCTTCTCTCTCTCTCTTTCTCTCTCTCTCTCTCTCTCTCCCTCACTCTCTCCCTCACTCTCTCTCTCTCTCTCTCTCTCTCTCTCTCTCTCTCTCTCTCTCTCTCTCTCTCTCTCTCTTTCTCCCTCTCTCTCTCTCCCTCCTTCTCTCTCTCTCTCTCTCTCTCTCTCTCTCTCTCTCTCTCTCTCTCTCTCTCTCTCTCTCTTCCTCTCTCTCTCTTCCTCTCTCTCCCTCTCTCTCTTTCTCTCTCTTTCTCCCTCCTCTCTCTCTCCCTCACTCTTTCCCTCTCTCTCTCTCTCTCCCTCACTCTTTCCCTCTCTCTCTCTCTCTCCCTCTCTCTCTTTCCCTCTCTTGCTCTCTCTGTTATTTCTTTAATTCTCTCCTTCATTCATATTCTGTGTACACTGTCCTACATATTGCACAGTAAATGAGGCCATCAACAGCAAGAGGACTGCTGTTCAAGGACAACTTATTTACTTGGCAGTACCATTGTCAGCTACTACATTAAACATGTTTTAATATGCCCACTCTGTTATCTAATACCAGTCGTCATTCTTGTGGTGCAATCATCAAATGTCAATGTATCTCCTCTTTGCATTAGTAACTTCTGATATTTGGACTTCCACAAATCAGAACATCCCTCCATATTGACAAGTAAGACAGGTTGAAAGAAGGACAGTTGCTACGTCATCGCTTTTCAATGTGACCTTTTAAAAGGCAGTGAAGAGTCTCCCGTATAGTGTTCCACTGACTCCTCGACGCGGCCCTGGGGAGGGATTGCTGATCGCTCTCCCAGATGGTGACAGAGACACACGCTGTGAGACGACGCGCCGGTCCAAGAGAACACACACCTCAGACGTACCGGTAACCTTTATGAAGAGAGATGAGGAAAAGAAAGAGGGAATAAAAACAGATTACGTCACTCTCTCTCTCTCTCTCTCTCTCTCTCTCTCTCTCTCTCTCTCTCTCTCTCTCTCTCTCTCTCTCTCTCTCTCTCTCTCTCTCTCTCTCTCTCTCTCTCTCTCTCTCTCTCTCTCTCTCTCCTCTCTCTCCTGCCCCCTCTCTCTCTCTCTCTCTCTCTCTCTCTCTCTCTCTCTCTCTCTCTCTCTCTCTCTGTGGAACAGGACTTCTCTTCATTAGTGGCTCGGTCAGTGAGCCCCACAGTGAGCCCCATAGTGAGGGAGAAGGGGGGGAGACAGGAAGGAGGGAGGCGGGAGGGAGGGGGAGGCAGGAGGGTGGTAGGATGGAGGCAGGAGGGAGGGAGGCAGGAGGGAAGGAGGGAGGCAGGAGGGAGGGAGGCAGGCAGGGGGAGGCAGGAGGGTGGTAGGATGGAGGCAGGAGGGACCACTTCCCCCTCTCAAACACATTGGTTTTACAGCTGCAGGGTTCAGGGGGTGGAGGAGGAAGGGAAGAGATTGTGATTTCATCTGACCTACAGCAGAACGCACTGAGAGGTCCAGAGGTCGAGGATCAAGTTCGGCTCCTCAATTTTGCGCTGAATTGGACAGTTTCAAAAGTTTCTGCAGTGTAGCGTTACTGAGAGTCTTCTAGTAGCTGGATCGACTCTCTCTCAAATACACAGACAGACACATACACACAAACATGCTACAAAATGTACCCAAATGCCTCACACCAGTACATCAGCACACTTTACTGTTATCACATACATAAGTTAAGCAACCATCATGCAACCTGAGTTGGAACCTGAGAAAGGTGTATGTACATCCACAGAGAGTAATTATACACTAAATATACAAAAGTATGTGGACACCTCTTCAAATTAGTGGATTCTGCTATTTCTTTGCTGACAGGTGTACAAATCGAGGAAACAGCCATGCAATCTCCATAGATGAACATTGGCAGTAGAATGGCCTTACTGAAGAGCTTTCAAAGTGGCACCGTCAAATTTCTGCCCTGCTAGAGCTGCCCCCGGTCAACTGTAAGTGCTGTTTATTGTGAAGTGGAAATGTCTAGGAGCAACAACGGCTCAGCCGCAAAGTGGTAGGCCACACGAGCTCACAGAACGGGACCACAGAGTGCTGAAGCGCGTAAAGCGTAAAAATCTTCTGTCCTCGGTTGCAACACTCACTACTGAGTTCCAAACTGCCTCTGGAAGCAACGTCAGCACAATAACTGTTTGTCGGGAGCTTCATGAAATGGGTTTCCATGGCCGAGCAGCCGAACACAAGCCTAAGATCACCATGCGCAATGCCAAGCGTTGGCTGGAGCAGTGGAAACGCGTTCTCTGGAGAGACGAATCACGCTTCACCATCTGGCAGTCCGATGGACAAATCTGGGTTTGGCGGATCAAATCAAATCAAATCAAATTTTATTTGTCACATGCGCCGAATACAACAGGTGTAGGTAGACCTTACAGTGAAATGCGTACTTACAAGTCCTTAACCAACAATGCAATTTTAAGAAAGAATACCACAAAAAACACACACAAAAAAAATACAATATAAAATAATGCGAAATAAAAGTAACAAATAATTAAAGAGCAGCAGTAAAATAACAGTAGGGAGGCTATATACAGGGGGTACCGGTACAGAGTCAATGGGAAATAACAGTATGGAGGCTATATACAGGGGGTACCGGTACAGAGTCAATGGGAAATAACAGTAGGGAGGCTATATACAGGGGGTACCGGTACAGAGTCAATGGGAAATAACAGTATGGAGGCTTATACAGGTACAGACAATGGGAAATAAAGCAGGAGGCTATATGGGGGTACCGGTACAGAGTCAATGGGAAATAACAGTATGGAGGCTATATACAGGGGGTACCGGTACAGAGTCAATGGGAAATAACAGTAGGGAGGCTATATACAGGGGGTACCGGTACAGAGTCAATGGGAAATAACAGTAGGGAGGCTATATACAGGGGGTACCGGTACAGAGTCAATGGGAAATAACAGTATGGAGGCTATATACAGGGGGGTACCGGTACAGAGTCAATGTGCGGGGGCACCGGTTAGTCGAGGTAGTTGAGGTAATATATACATGTGGGTAGAGTTAAAGTGACTATGCATAGATAATTAATAGAGTAGCAGCAGCGTAAAAAGATGGGGTGGGGGGTGGGGGGGCAGTGCAAATAGTCTGGGTAGCCATTTGATTAGATGTTCAGGAGTCTTATGGCTTGGGTGTAGAAGCTGTTTAGAAGCCACTTGGACCTAGACTTGGTGCTCCGGTACCGCTTACCGTGCTGTAGCAGAGAGAATAGTCTGTGACTGTTCTCATCGACGGGGCTGTAGTGGAACAGGTTGAGAGCTTCAAGTTCCTTGGTGTCCACATCACCAACGAACTATCATGGTCCAAACACACCAAGACAGTCGTGAAGAGGGCACGACAAAGCCTATTCCCCCTCAGGAGACTGAAAAGATTTGGCATGGGTCCTCAGACCCTCAAAATTGTCAAAGACTCCAGCCACCCTAGTCATAGACTGTTCTCTCTGCTACCACATGGCAAGCGGTACCGGAGCGCCAAGTCTAGGTCCAAAAGGCTTCTCAACAGCTTCTACCCCCAAGCCATAAGACTCCTGAACAGCTAATAATGGCTACCCAGACTATTTGCACTGCCTCCCCACCCCATCCTTTTTACGCTGCTGCTACTCTATTAATTATTTATGCATAGTCACTTTAACTCTACCCACATGTACATATTACTTCAACTACCTCAACTAGCCGGTGCCCCCCCCCTGTATATAGCCTCCCTACTGTTATTTTATTTTACTTCTGCTCTTTTTTTCTCAACACTTTTTAGTTGTTGTTGTTTTATTTTACTTTTTTATTAAAAAATAAATGCATTGACGGTTAAGGGCTGTAAGTAAGCATTTCATGGTAATGTCTACACCTGTTGTATTCGGCGCATGTGGCAAATAAAATGTGATTTGATTTGATTTGACTAGGGTGGCTGGAGTCTTTGACAAAAAATATTTATAGAGGTCCTGGATGCCAGGAGAACGCTACCTGCCCGAATGCATAGTGCCAACTGTAAAGTTTGGTGGAGGAGGAATAATGGTCTGAGGCTGTTTTTCATGGTTCGGTCTAGGCCCCTTAGTTCCAGTGAAAGGAAATCTTAACGCTACAGCATACAATGACATTCTAGACAATTCTGTGCTTCCAACTTTGTGGCAGCAGTTTGGGAAAGGCCCTTTCCTGTTTCAGCATGACAATGCCCCCGTGCACAAGGCGAGGTCCATACAGAAATGGTTTGTCGAGATCGGTGTGGAAGAACTTGACTGGCCTGCACAGAGAGCCCTGACCTCAACCCCATCGAGCACCTTTGGGATGAATTGGAACACAGACTGAGAGCCAGGCCTAATCGCCCAACATCAGTGCCCGACCTCACTAATGCTCTTGTGGCTGAATGGAAGCAAATCCCCGTAGCAATGTTCCAACATCTAGTGGAAAGCCTTCCCAGAGGAGGGGAGGCTGTTATAGCAGCAAAGGGGGGACCAACTCCATATTAATGCCCATGATTTTGGAATGTGATGTTGGACGAGCAGGTGTCCACATACTTTTGGTCATGTAGTGTATTTACGCAGTGGACGTGTGATACTGTCATGTGATATTGTTGTGGTATGTCTTTAAATCACTACTCAGGACGGAAGTAGATGATGTCGACTAAAAGACTGAACTCGACTGGACTCTCGTCTTCTGCTGCTCGGACTGTCTCTCTCTTTCTCTCTTTATGCTCTGCTCTCTCTCGCTCTCTCTCTCTCTCTCTCTCTCTCTCTCTCTCTCTCTCTCTCTCTCTCTCTCTCTCTCTCTCTCTCTCTCTCTCTCTCTCTCTCTCTCTCTCTCTCTCTCTCTCTCTCTCTCTCTCTCTCTTCTCTCTCCAGAGGTGTGGGGCACCAGGGGGCAGTGTTTTAACTTTTTAGTTTCCGATAACATTAAGTAAAGTTTGTACTCAAATTATGTAACTACTGGGCCAATAAAGGTATTTAAAAAATAATAATAAAATCTCTCTTTTTCTCTCTCTCTGCCTCTTCCACTCTTCTTACAGCTGGTGCTCATTCTTCTGGTCCATACTGTACCGTCAGGGTCGGTCCAGGCTTCTCATGTTTCTGGGATTGAGTTCATTCAGCCTTTTTTCCCCGCTGGCTGAAAAGGCCTAACCCGGGACAAGGAGCTTCTCTTTCCCCAGTTTGTGCTGACTCTGTGCTGATAGGGATGGAGGGATAGAGGGAGGGATGGAGGGAGAGATAAAGGAATGGAGGGAGGGATAAAGGAATGGAGGGAGGGAGGGATGGAGGGAGAGATAAAGGAATGGAGGGAGGGAGGGATGGAGGGAGAGATAAAGGAATGGAGGGAGGGAGGGAGGGAGGGATGATGGAGGGAGAGATAAAGGAATGGAGGGAGGGAGGGAGGGATGGATGGAGGGAGAGATAAAGGAATGGAGGGAGGGAGAGATAGAGGGATGAGGGAGGGAGAGATAAAGGGATGGAGGGAGGGATGGAGGGATGGAGGGAGAGATGGAGGGATGGAGAGATAAAGGGAGGGAGGAATGGAGGGTTAAATGCCTCTCCATTTCCCTTCATCAGATTTTTTCCCCTTCTCTGTTTTTTCCCTCCCTCCTTTCTGTGTTTTCTGTGTTTTCCGCTGCAGGCTGAAAGGGGTGCTGGTGTCCTCACTGCACAAGTTGGGGCAGATGACAACTTTTGTCAACATCAGATTGTCACATAGTTGATAGTCACATAGTTGATGTCACACAGTGACTCCCGAGTGGCGCAGTGTCCAGGCTCTGTCGCAGCCGGCCGCGACCGGGAGACCAATGGGCGGCGCACAATTGGTCCAAGGTAGGGGAGGGTTTGGCCTGCAGGGATGTGGGTTCGTTTCCCACGGGGGGCCAGTATAAAAAATAAAACATTTACTAACTGTTAGTCGCTCTGGATAAGAGCGTCTGCTAAATGACTGAAAGCTCTTAGAGTCTTACCCAGAAAGACTCACAGCTGTAATCGCTGCCAAAGCTGATTCTAACATGTATTGACTCAGGGGTGTGAATACTTATGTAAATGAGACATTTCTGTATTTCATTTTTAATAAATTAGCAAAAAATCTCTAAAAACATGTTTTCACTTTGTCATTATGGGGTATTGTGTGTATATGGGATATTGTGTGTAGATGGGTGAGAGAGAATAAAAGTAATAAATTTTGAATTCAGGCTGTAACAAGTCAAGGGGTATGAATACTTTCTGCAGGCACTGTATTGATGTATCGATATATCAGTTAAACCAGACAAAGTTTTGGTTGGGCTTTTCTCAAGGCAAGCTATAAAACAATATTGGGCACAAAGTGTTTGGGTACATGTATGGGAGAAGACATAGGAAGTTACGACTTGTTTCTGTTGAATAATCCTACTTTATCCACCGCTGTATATCTTCTGCATGTACTTTTGAAATGACATCAGATATGGTCTACCAAAAAATATGGCAAAACCTTTTACTACTTTACTTTCTATTAGCTTGTGCTTTCCTGGATAAAACTTTCCAATGCTTTTTTCATCTCCCTATTTTAGGAGGTTCTACGTAAGCCTCCTGACCTGCCTGTGAGAAATGCAGAGGCTGATATTTTCACCAGTCTCTATTTTAAATTGCATGTTTTATTCAGTTTATGGAACTTCTGAAAGGGGGTGCTGTATTCTAACTACGACCATTCAACTGAGAGAAGTAGGGGTCCCAGCCAGTCGATACCCCCAGACATACTGGACATAAAAGATGGATGCATAAGAACTCATGAGTGGACAGAAAAACTAAACCCAGGACGTCACACAGTCTCTTGTTCAGTAAGAGCAAAACATGTTTGTTTGAGTTGATTGAAAAGAAAACGAAATCATTCTGTTAGGAGTGACACTTCTATGGCTCAGCCGCGTATATCCATCTTTTCATTTTGAATCGGTCTGACTTTAACCCCGTTTGCCCTTCAAACAGGATCAGTCTTCAGGTTTTTACATATTTAATGGTTCTCACACAAGAAGCATATGGTAACATCAGGCCTCTGCTGATCCTACTTCCATTCTCTCACATATGAGTGCTTCTCAAAACAAGATTATTAATATTTAACATTCACACTTCCTGCCTCACAACAGAACAGTGATTTGTATTTCTGTCCAGAAAAATGAGATGTTGATTGTTTATGAAAGAGGGCGCCATTGGGGGGCTGGATGAGGCGGGGGAGACAGGGTAGGGTTGGGGTCAAGGGTCAACGTGTGTGACTCACACACACACACACACACGCCCACTTCTGCTCTGTGGCCCCTGTCTCATGCTGCGCTGCTGAGGTCATCATCTTCAACGACTCGTGGTGGAGCAATGCATGATGGGAGTCTCACGTTGCATACACTAACGTCATCGATAGAAGACCCTGCACTGTAGGTCCTATAAGAACAATTATTAGGATTTGAAATACTGTGCGTGACATTGCAATGTCAACATCGGCCAAATAACAGTAGAACCCATTATGAAAAACATGACATAACTCCCAAGACACCATGACTTCACACATCCTGTTTGTGCTTCCATACATGCATGTGTACAGTAAAACGACCCAATAGAGAACCCTCTGGACATGACCAGGGCGCCCAGCCACAACAGCTCATCCATGTTTACAATACAACACAAGACACATTGTGTCAAAGATTTTCATTCAAATGAGACCGGAACCCATTTTAATCATATTCATCTAATATCCTCACCAGATCCTTATTTTCCGTAGCCAGCAGGCAGGCGCACACACACACACACACACACACACGCACACACACACACACACACACGCACACACACACACACACACACACACACACACACACACACACACACACACACACACACACACACACACACGCACACACGCACACACGCACACACACACACACACACACACACACACACACACACACGCACGCACACACACACACACACACACAACATGCCCTTCTGAGGTCAAAGTGTCCAGTAGGTTTAATTCGTCCACACATAATAACAGCACACTGGATTTTTTAATTCAATTATCCACTCTGTTTCCAGATTCATGCACTTCAATGGGGAGACACACGCACACACACACACACACACACGCACACACACACACACACACACACACACACGCACACACACACACACAGGGCCCTTGGCATTAACATGGACTGTTATGTACAGTGACTGACAGTGCTTGTGACCTCGCTGTGACATGGGGTTATGAAGCATTGCCTAAAAGCAGGGTGGCACTAGGGAGACTGCAGCAAACCCAGGGACACACCAACCAACCTATAGTGCATTCGGAAAGTATTCAGACCCCTTGACTTTTTCCACATTTTGTTACGTTACAGCCTTATTCTTAAATTAAATTGTTTCCCCCCAACACCCCATAATGACAAAGTGACGATAAAAAACGGAAATAATGACATTTACATAAGTATTCAGACCCTTTACTCAGTACTATGTTGAAGCGCCTTTGGCAGCGATTACAGCCTCGAGTCTTCTTGGGTATGACGCTACAAGCTTGGCACACCTGTATTTGGGGAGTTTCTCCCATTCTTCTCCGCAGATCCTCTCAAAATCTGTCAGGTTGGATGGGGAGCGTCGCTGCACAGCTATTTTCAGGTCTCTCCAGAGATGTTAGATCGGGTTTAAGTCCGGGCTCTGGCTGGGCCACTCAAGGACATTCAGAGACTTGTCCTGAAGCCACTCTTGCGTTGTCTTGTCTGTGTGCTTAGGGTCGTTGTCCTGTTGGAAGGTGAACCTTCGCCCCAGTCTGATGTCCTGAGCGCTCTGGAGCAGGTTTTCATCAAGGGTCTCTCTGTATTTGGCTCCGTTCATGTATGCCTTGATCCTGACTAGTCTACCAGTCCCTGCCGCTGAAAAACATCCCCACAGCATGACGCTGCGACCACCATGCTTCACCGTTGTTTCTTTTGGTCTGAGAGTCTTTAGGTGCCTTTTGGCAAACTCCAAGCGGGCTGTCATGTGCCTTTTACTGAGGAGTGGCTTCCGTCTGGCTACTCTACCATAAAGGCCTGGTTGGTGGAGTGCTGCAGAGATGGTTGTTCTTCTGGAAGGTTCTCCCATCTACACAGAGGATCTCTGGAGCTCTGTCAGAGTGACCATCGGGTTCTTGGTCACCTCCCTGACCAAGGCCCTTCTCCCCCGATTGCTCAGTTTGGGCGGCCAGCTCTAGGAAGAGTCTTGGTGATTCCAAACTTCTTCCATTTAAGAATGATGGAGGCCACTGTTTTCTTGGGGACCTTCAATGCTGCAGAAATGTTTTGGTACCCTTCCCCAGATCTGTGCCTTGACACAATCCTGTCTCGGAGCTCTACGGACAATTCCTTCGACCTCATGGCTTGGTGTTTGCTCTGACATGCACTGTCAACTGTGGGACATTATATAGACAGGTGTTTGCCTTTCCAAATTATGTCCAATAAATTGAATTTACCACAGGTGGACTCCAATCAAGTTGTAGAAACATCCCAAGGATGATCAATGGAAACAGGATGCACCTGAACTAAATTTCGAGTCTCATAGCAAAGGGTCTGAATACTTATGTAAATAAGGTATTTCTGTTTTTAAGTTTTTATACATTTTCAAAAATGTATAAAGACCTGTTTTTGCTTTGTCATTATGGGGTATTGTGTGTAGATTGATGAGGGAAAAGTTTTATGAAATCAATTTTAAAATAAGGCTGTAACATAACAAAATGTGGAAGAAGTCAAGTGGTCTGAATGCTTTCCGAGTGCACTGTATTAGCTGAATGAACACACATCACTGGGATGACACTTCTATAGGATTTGTCCGATTTGCGATTTTTATTTCACCTTTATTTAACCAGGTAAGCCAGTTGAGAACAAGTTCTCATTTACAACTGCGACCTGGCCAAGATAAAGCAAAGCAGTGAGATAAAAACAACAACAACACAGAGTTACATATGGAATAAACAAAACATAAAGTCAAAAATAAAAACAGAAAATATATATACAGTGTGTGCGAATGTAGTAAGTTATGGAGGTAAGGCAATAAATAGGCCATACTGCAAAATAGTTACAATTTCGTATTAACACTGGAATGATAGATGTGCAAAAGATGATGTGCAAATAGAGATACTGGGGTGCAAATTAGCAAAATAAATAACAATATGGGGATGAGGTAGTTGGGTGGGCTAATTTCAGAATGTCTGTGTACAGGTGCAGTGATCGGTAAGCTGCTCTGACAACTGACGCTTAAAGTTATTGAGGGAGATAAGAGTCTCCAGCTTCAGAGATTTTTGCAGTTCGTTCCAGTCATTGGCAGCAGAGAACTGGAAGGAATGGCGGCCAATGGAGGTGTTGGCTTTGGGGATGACCAGTGAGATATACCTGCTGGAGCGCAGACTACGGGTCGGTGTTGCTATGGTGACCAGTGAGTTAAGGTAAGACGGGGATTTGCCTAGCAGTGATTTATAGATGACCTGGAGCCAGTGAGTTTGGCGACTAATATGTAGTGAGGGCCAGCCAACAGGAGCGTACAGGTCACACTGGTGGGTAGTATATGGGGCTTTGGTGACAAAACGGATGGCACTGTGATAGACTACATCCAATTTGCTGAGTAGAGTGTTGGAGGCTATTTTGTAAATGACATCGCTGAAGTCAAGGATCGGTAGGATAGTCAGTTTTACGAGGGCATGTTTGTCAGCATGAGTGAAGGAGGCTTTGTTGCGAAATAGGATGCCGATTCTAGATCTAACTTTTGATTGGAGATGCTTAATGTGGGTCTGGAAGGAGAGTTTACAGTCTAACCAGACACCTAGGTATTTGTAGTTGTCCACATACTCTAGGTCAGACCCGCCGAGAGTAGTGATTCTAGTCGGGTGGGCGGGTGCAAGCAGCGTTCGGTTGAAGAGCATGCATTTAGTTTTACTAGTGTTTAAGAGCAGTTGGAGGCTACGGAAGGAGTGTTGTATGGCATTGAAGCTCGTTTGGAGGTTTGTTAACACAGTGTCCAATGAAGGGCCAGATGTATACAAAATGGTGTCGTCCGCATAGAGGTGGATCCGAGCTTCACCAGCAGCAAGAGCAACATCATTGATATACACAGAGAATAGAGTCGGCCTGAGAATTGAACCCTGTGGCACCCCCATAGAGACTGCCAGAGGTCCAGACAACAGGCCCTCAGATTTGACACATTGAACTCCATCTGAGAAGTAGTTGGTGAACCAGGCGAGGCAGTCATTAGAGAAACCAAGGCTGTTTAGTCTGCCAATAAGAATGCGGTGGTTGACAGAGTCGAAAGCGATACGGATGATTGATTTGACTTTATCTCTCTTTGTGGTGCTGCTGGGTGGAGATCTGGAGAATGGAAAAACGTGGTGGGCTGGAAGTGAGACCAGCCTGCACTGATCTCTCTCCGTATTTGTGTCCTTTATAACACTGCAGTGGGAAGGACTGGTTACAGTGTCTTATGTTTGTTCTTTAAAGTCCAGGGAATAAGAAAGTGGTGAATGGTTTCAGTCAACTCAGTTCCCAGCAAGCACATTTGGTTCCTTGGAAGTTGTGGGAACGTACGTTTATGGGTTTCCGATTGGTTCTGGGAAGGAAGCCATACGTTTCCTGACTGGTAAAACAAAAAAGAAATGTAAACGTTCTGAGAACGGAAGTAGAAATGTAGCTTGTTATGGGAACGTTAATTTTCAGGTTGAAGTGAGGTTCTGGTAACATTTTACTATGGTGCCCTGAAAGTTTTCCTGGGAGGTTTTATGAAGTATGTATCTTCTCTGAACGTTCTGAGAACATGACTTTACATAGAACCATGAGGAAAACTGTAGAAAACGTTATGCTGAAGTTCTGAAATTCCCACCTAAGAAACATATGGTTCTCAGAACGTTATGTGCTAGCTGGTATCCTAAACCATTCCCAGAACATTGTGGGAAAGTTGTATGCAAAATAACCATAGGACAACCACGTTCTCACCAACATCTAAGAAATATATGGTCCTCAGAACATTATGTGCTAGCTGGGTATCCTACACCATTCCCAGAATATTGTGGGAAGGTTGTATGCAAATTACTCATAGGACAACCACGCTTTCACCAACCTCTAAGGAACATATGGTTCTCAGAACGTTATGTATTAGCTGGGTTTGTTTAGGTTCGATCCAATGGGTTGAGAGGGAAGAATTGACAGTATGTATCTCCAAGCATTTTTGTCCTTTGAACTCAGGAAATACGTGTGGGATGAATCGACGTTGCAGTCATAATTTCAGTTCAATACTAGCTGAGAACAGTGCTGTCTGTCTGACCGGGTGACAGGCTGTCTGTCTCAGTCTCCTCAGTGTGTTTAAGTGCCATTGGTTAGGGGAGAAGAAGATGTGCTGTGGAATGGAGCTTATGGACCCCCTGCTGGGGCCTCTGAGAGGGACGCATGGTGGAGGGGTGGCAGAGAGGAGCAGGAGGGGAGACAGGAGGTGAGACAGGAGGTGAGCTAACAGGCAGACAGAGGTGATGCCTTGCAGCAGGAGGGCAGGGCAGAGGGACAGTGACATCACAGAGTCCCTGCCAAAAAGCCCAGGGGGAGGACGTGAGATGAGCGTCTATTGGAGCACACGAAGAGCTCTGGTTGTTTGTTTTAGAGACGGATAGTGGATGGATGGGGTAGAGTAAAACTGGACAGAGAGAGAAAACATTTTTCAAGTTATCAAACTATTCCGCTAGCCTAGCCAGTTGTTCTAAGGTTCTAGCCATTTGTTCTAAGGTTCTAGCCAGTTGTTCTAAGGTTCTAGCCAGTTGTTCTAAGGTTCTAGCCAGTTGTCCTAAGGTTCTAGCCGGTTGTTCTAAGGTTCTAGCCAGTTGTTCTAAGGTTCTAGCCAGTTGTTCTAAGGTTCGAGCCAGTTGTTCTAAGGTTCGAGCCAGTTGTTCTAAGGTTCTAGCCAGTTGTTCTAAGGTTCTAGCCAGTTGTTCTAAGGTTCTAGCCAGTTGTTCTAAGGTTCTAGCCAGTTGTTCTAAGGTTCTAGCCAGTTGTTCTAAGGTTCTAGCCAGTTGTTCTAAGGTTCGAGCCAGTTGTTCTAAGGTTCAAGCCAGTTGTTCTAAGGTTCTAGCCAGTTGTTCTAAGGTTCGAGCCAGTTGTTCTAAGGTTCGAGCCAGTTGTTCTAAGGTTCGAGCCAGCTGTTCTAAGGTTCGAGCCAGTTGTTCTAAGGTTCGAGCCAGTTGTTCTAAGGTTCGAGCCAGTTGTTCTAAGGTTCTAGCCAGTTGTTCTAAGGTTCTAGCCAGTTGTTCTAAGGTTCTAGCCAGTTGTTCTAAGGTTCAAGCCAGTTGTTCTAAGGTTCTAGCCAGTTGTTCTAAGGTTCGAGCCAGTTGTTCTAAGGTTCGAGCCAGTTGTTCTAAGGTTTGAGCCAGGAGGCATGGTCACCAGCTGACGCAAGCCGAGGCTGCTGGTGTCAAATCTAGTTAGGCAGAAGTCAACTCTGCAGACTGTCTTCTAAGTTGTTGTGTAGAGAATGTCCCTGCATGTGTAACAGGGTGATATCCGTGGGGCATCTGTGTCTGGAGTCCTGACTGTTATACAAGGGAGTATTTTCGAAAACACTTACTTGCCGACTCAGTGCTTTACAAGAACTCTACTCCATTAAATATGCAATTTGTTTTAAGAAAAAGTATGTTATAGCAAAACAAGTTGGTCTAAAGGAGGTCGTCTAGTCCGCTCAGCGGGATAAGATGTGTGCGAACCATGAATGTGCACAAACCCCTTAAGCAAGCAGCAACCTCTTCACATAACACAGGCAGGGGACTAATGCTTTCACAGTGGTACGAACTGGTTCAACTCCCAAAAACTTTTAGGTTAAACTGACCTCTCTTTTAGGGTTAAACTGACGTCTCTTTACAAACAATTGTATTATCTAACGTTACAAATGATTGTATTATCTAACGTTACAAACGACTATATTATCTAAAATTACAAACGATTATATTATCTAAAATTACAAACAATTATATTATCTAACATTACAAACGATTGTATTATATAACGTTATCTGACGTTACAGCGTGATAACCACTCATCCTGCAGTCCTGTAGTAATCTGGCGCTACAGCAGAAGAGCTGGAAGGAAATCACACATGTATAAATTATATGATTATAACAAAGACCATGGGTGTCTTTATGCATAGGGGGGAGGAGGGCAGGGAAGGGGGGGCTTTGGAGGGTGTTCCAATTACTGAAATAGAACGACTGATAGATTATAATTCTAGGGGTTTCCAATCCAGGTCCTTGAAATGTTTAGCTCATGTTCCACCCTTGTTCCCCCATCTTTAACCCTCTCTCTTCCTAGATAGAGGATGCTGAAAACCCTACATGGTTCAGAAGAGCCTGCAGCCTCATGGTGGAGTGGAAGGAATGTGTTGAAGGCACCAGGTCTTTTGGATCTATCTATAGGACATAGGAGGTGGACCCCCCCCCCATAGGGGGCGCGTGGTGTGGCCGTGCCTTCAGGAGGAGTGCGGTCTGGGGTCTGTCGGGGGGTCTGAGGAGGGTCAGGATTGAACATCCAGCCGCAATGGTGGGAAGTGGAATGACTGGACGACTGCACGGTAATCATGAGAGAGACAAGCGAGCAGTGGAACGTCAGCGTCATGAGAAAGTCACTGCCTTGTGTGTAACAGCAAAACCCTCATTAAACAAACCACAACAGGCTCGCATGGAGACCGGGCAAAACATTTGCAACTGCCTCCAACCGTCTGCAATGTCACTTGCGTTAGAGATTTGAAACAGTAAGTTCCACGTTCAATATCCCCTCCCACGTTGGGCATCGAGACGTTGAGATTTCTGGTGAGATTTATAATTGTGACATTATGATACCTGACCATGTTGGTTGACGCTATCGGTACTCAGACAATTATAGGAAGCCACTTAAGACTTTCGAGAACCCAACAATAGGAGAGTGTTGCTCATGATGAGGTTGCCGGTCAGAAAAAGAACAGGAAATGATGTTGTAGAGAGACTGTCTGCTGTCTGCCGTGGGCCCAGACTCTCCCCCCTGAGAGAAAAAAGGGAGACACCTTGTCCCCCCCAGTGTAACAATAGTAGCCTAGATACAAAACCGCCACGTCATGGCACATGACGTAACATGGAAGGGATAAATCAGGGGAGATTTGTTTGAAAGGGTCCTGAAACAAGTCAAAATTCAAGTTGAAGGGCGGTGTGTGATAGAGTCTCAGAGCAGGAGATGTGTCACTCTGAGCTAGCTGTTATGATTCCCTGAAGACCTGTGTGTTGGTTGGTTACAGCCTCCTGTTTGCTGCTGGGAGTCCACGGAACGTTCTCTCTCTCTCCGAGCCAAGCCAAGATTCCGATCTGAACTTAGGCCAAGAGTATTGGTATGTCATGTTAACGTGATCTGATAAAGACTGTTGTCAAAAAAACAGAAGTAAATAGAGAAGGTGGGAAACGGTGTACTGAGCTGGATCCAGAAACAACAAGTGTGTGGGTTGTAACTATGAAGTTTCTGTGAAGATGTGGGAGGGAATACCTTGACCTTGAAAGAGCACAGATGACATGGATGCATACATTTACAGTCTGTAGCACATGCATAAATACATAATGATACAGACTTGTACATATGGCACGTCAAAAAAAGATAATCTCTTTTACACTTTGCTGGTTTTATTAGCCACAGGATATTTAAAATACCACAGATAAATATATTCCTATCCTAGTCCTGATAGACCCCCCAAGAGTTGCCCCTCCAAGGGACCCAACTTCAATAGAGAACCCCTCCAAACTTTTAATGAATATGAACATTCCATGATTAGGTGGACATTACTCCACAAGTACAAAGGTGGGTTGTTGTGTTGACAGGCATGTCCCGTTATCTATGATGGAGACGTCACTCACTGCCTGAGCCCTCACCATTCAGCTCACTCCATGCTGTAATCTGAACCCACCAGATACTGAGGGAGAGATTTTGTGGCAGACTGTCTCTCTTTCTCTCTCTCTTTCTGTGGAATGTTGTGAGGTGCTTTAGGTGCTTGAAGGAGGAGGAAACTGTCGTGGGAAAACTGTCCACCAGACATCCTGGTTGTCTTATACAGTGGGGAAAAAAAGTATTTAGTCAGCCTCTATTTGTGCAAGTTCTCCCACTGAAAAAGATGAGAGAGGCCTGTAATTTTCATCATAGGTACACGTCAACTATGAAAGACAAATTGAGAAAAAAAAATCCAGAAAATCACATTGTAGGATTTTTAATGAATTTATTTGCAAATTATGGTGGAAAATAAGTATTTGGTCACCTACAAACAAGCAAGATTTCTGGCTCTCACAGACCTGTAACTTCTTCTTTAAGAGGCTCCTCTGTCCTCCACTCGTTACCTGTATTAATGGCATCTGTTTGAACTTGTTATCAGTATAAAAGACACCTGTCCACAACCTCAAACAGTCACACTCCAAACTCCACTATGGCCAAGACCAAAGAGCTGACAAAGGACACCAGAAACAAAATTGTAGACCTGCACCAGGCTGGGAAGACTGAATCTGCAATAGGTAAGCAGCTTGGTTTGAAGAAATCAACTGTGGGAGCAATTATTAGGAAATGGAAGACATACAAGACCACTGATAATCTCCATCGATCTGGGGGCTCCACGCAAGATCTCACCCCGTAGGGTCAAAATGATCACAAGAACGGTGAGCAAAAATCCCAGAACCACACGGGGGACCTAGTGAATGACCTGCAGAGAGCTGGGACCAAAGTAACAAAGCCTACCATCAGTAACACACTACGCCGCCAGGGACTCAAATCCTCCAGTGCAAGACGTGTCCGCCTGCTTAAGCCAGTACATGTCCAGGCCTGTCTGAAGTTTGCTAGAGTGCATTTGGATGATCCAGAAGAGGATTGGGAGAATGTCATATGGTCAGATGAAACCAAAATAGACATTTTTGGTAAAAACTCAACTCGTCGTGTTTGGAGGACAAAGAATGCTGAGTTGCATCCAAAGAACACCATACCTACTGTGAAGTATGGGGGTGGAAACATCATGCTTTGGGGCTGTTTTTCTGCAAAGGGACCAGGACGACTGATCCGTGTAAAGGAACGAATGAATGGGGCCATGTATCGTGAGATTTTGAGTGAAAACCTCCTTCCATCAGCAAGGGCATTGAAGATGAAACGTGGCTGGGTCTTTCAGCATGACAATGATCCCAAACACACCGCCCGGGCAATGAAGGAGTGGCTTCGTAAGAAGCATTTCAAGGTCCTGGAGTGGCCTAGCCAGTCTCCTGATCTCAACCCCATAGAAAATCTTTGGAGGGGAGTTGAAAGTCTGTGTTGCCCAGCGACAGCCCCAAAGCATCACTGCTCTAGAGGAGATCTGCATGGAGGAATGGGCCAAAATACCAGCAACAGTGTGTGAAAACCTTGTGAAGACTTACAGAAAACGTTTGACCTGTGTCATTGCCAACAAA